>NC_142935.1:97795237-97840237 GCF_046866305.1 Octopus bimaculoides
TTCCGGTTTATTCTGGAGATATGGGCGCCAATAAAATAATAGTTACTGTCATTTTACATTTTAATCGAGATCCATGTCCAGTAAACTTCAATGAAATCTAATTGCTCGAAGCAATCAAAACGCAGACGCAGCATAAAAGATATCACATTATCGTATCATATAATAAAAGTTAACCTACTGTATAGTACGATATTTATTACCTCATAGTTCGTCAAAACTTCTCCTTTATACACACCTCACAGATGCACTGACAATATACATATATATCTGTGTGTGTGTGTGCACTATATATGTATATATATATATATAATGTTGATAAAGTTGGTGTGATGTGACGAGATGTGGACTCTAAATTAAGGACAGTGTCCATCGACAGGTAAATATCAAAACATTTCAGGAGGTCAAACTCCGAGAAATATCTTTACATAAATACAGAAAGTGTTAAATTATAACAATTGACCAGCAAATCAATTACGGATCAGCTTGAATGTTAAACAAACAACGATTCGGATGACAACCAATGGTGCTTTCATTTTTCAAGTCACACACTTTCTAATCTCTTTCTCTTTCTGTATGGAAAGGTGCTTGCTTCCTAACTACATGGTTTCGGTTTCAGTTCTACTGCGTGGTACTTTGGGCAAATGTCTTCTACTATAACCTGGGGCCGACCAAAGCCTTGTGAGTGGATTTGGTAACGGGAAACTGAAAGAAGCCGGTCGTATATATATATATATATATATATATATATATGTGTGTGTGTGTGTGTGTGTGTGTGTGTATGTGTGTGTGTGTGTGTGTGTGTGTATGTGTGTGTGTGTGTGTGTGTGTGTGTGTGTGTGTGTGTGTGTACATATATCATATTTAGAGTAGAAAGATCTCAGGTCTTAAGAAGGAGGAAAGCAATGAGATGGAAGAGAGTTCCAAAGTCTAACAGTTCAAGGGAAAAGTTACGACCGTAGAAAGACTACCTTATCCGTGGAGGCACAACAGTATGTAACGCTGTGTGTTTCGAGTCAGGTGAGAACGCACAACGTGATCTGGAATTATGAAAGTTTACCGGAGCACTTCCTGTGACAATAACAATAGAAAAATTAAGAATGGCACAGTGACGTCGATGTGACAGGTGTTGCAGGGTTGAGGCAAAAGAGGGGCTAATCAAATTAGGGACTCGCTTCTGGACCTGGTCGAGGACAGCCAAATGACAAGACGTTGTACCTGCGCAAATATGACAGCAATATTCCACAAAAGGACCAATTGTGGGCTTGTAAAGATACAAAATGGCTTCGGATGTGTGGTCGTTCTTTGATTACCTCCCTTGACTACAATATGGCTTCGAATTGAGGTAGTCATTACACAATGACCCAACTTTACTTGAAGCAGATCTACCAACTGATTGCATGTGAGAACCCCAAGAAATATCAGGTGCATAAGTAGGAGCAAACAATTTAAAAATACTTTTACTGCCTCACCATGTGATACCTCAAACTTTTAACTCACGCCTATGAATCCCACAGCCGTTCCCACGACCCTTGTTACAAGTAAGATGCAGGTCTATGTCGTAACTGGTTACAAGGTAGAACTGAAGACATATTACCTGTCCCTAAAATTCCTTTGAGTAGCAGAAATTGCACACTCATTATATTCCATTTGATAATTTCTTTCTCTAAACGCACCAACATGTTCACCTTTTATTTTGAATGTTTTCAAGTTCAACAAAGTTAAGGGAACTTCCAACCAGATGTTCCCTTCTGTCTGATCATTTGTACTTTCTACCCAGTTCTTTATGTCCTTTTTAAAGAATTTAAAGCGTTTAAGGTTATCTAGCTTGAAGATGATGGCACTGATTCGGAGAAGATAATGTCTGTTGACCAATAACATGGCTGTAGATGTAATAGGACGAGAAAATCTATCAATTTAAAACACATAGCGGCGGGTGAGGTGGGGGTTTGCGTTATCACGAACAAAGAAATCAAGACTAAATTCAAAAGAGAAGCCGGATTTATTGCAATTAGGTGATATGTGTTTGGATGGGAGAGAGTATTCTGTTGTCACACAAAAGCAACATGTATTTATTTGTCTATGCATGTATTTGCGTGTATTGTTTTGTTTGTATATTTGTGTATGCGATGTGTGTATCTGCGTATATGTCGTATGTGTGTGTTTCTCTCTTTCTCTCTCTCCCTCTCTGTATGTGTGTGTGTGTGTGTGTGTGTGTGTGTGTGTGTGTGTGTGTGTGTGTGTGTGTTTGTACATTTACAGTGACTGCTGTAAAGCAATCTTGAAATTAGTATCCCGAGATCAATACATAATTATCTGAACGAAATCCCTTCGAGGCAACGGCGAGAATCAGTTTAATTAAACAAGTCTCTCGTCAACTGAGGTTAAATTAGATATGACAGGTAACTAATCCATGTGGTATTCGTCGTCTTTGTCTTTTCTTAAACCTTGAGGCAAACATTTCTCATGTCTCTCAAACGCTTCAATGTTGAAATTGAGTGACACTCACTTATTGACAAATTGGAAATGTTGATCCCCCACTTTAAACTGCTCCACTTGATGAATTACCAACATACGCTGCCTAACCATGCAGTCTTAGCTGAAACTTGAACTGTTAGGACTTAGCTGACGAACAGTAACAGGCGTAGACACAGCAATTGAGCTATTTAATCCACGTTACTAATAATTTCTAAATTAGTTCCGAATCATAGATAAATGAAATGAATTCAGAATTGGTGGCTTTCATGTTTTCCCCGAATGTATTTATACGATATTGGAAACAACTATTGAAATTCCAAAGCGCTCTGTTAATGCATCTCTTCAGCAGGGAAACTCTGTACGACCAAAGTTTAAAAGTATTAAATTTATAGTCAAAATATAGCAACTAAGAAAATTCTTCTTTGTGTAAACTGTATGCTTAAAGGCTGATAACTAAATTGTACGCATGAGTGAATGTAAATATGTATATACGTCAGTGTGTGTGTGTGCGCGTATATATATATATGGATCCGTAGATCCACCCTCAGCTGTGAACTTGGAACCTAACGGGTGACCAGTTATACCACTTACACAGCGTACCTATTCGTTTAGTTCGCCAGTGAACTAAATCCCTCATATTCTACACACATACACACACACACACACACACACACACACACACACACATATATAAATACAATTAAGATTTTGCTATGTCTGAGTAACATGCATACTCAGCAATATTCAGTGAATATCAGATTTGGTGCGTAAGTGCCAGCTACATGATAGTCTTACAGTGTCTGCAGATAATAAGACCCAGTTGAGTGAAGAAATCCGTTCTTAGCTATTGAGACATGTACTTTATATTAAAAATGCTGTCTGTAATATTTATGAAGCGTGAATTCCAGGATAAGTGAATAAAATATAAGTGTGTAACAAAGACGTATAGGTGTCAATCCATTACAGCTGTTTCCAACGACTTCTTTAATGGAAGCATAACATTATTGTAAAGAAACCGTTTTCGTCAGATGAATTCATGATCTTCCGACATAAAGGACAGTTCAATTTATTCAATATAGTTAAGAAATTCACGGAGTAAAATATTTAAATTGACCCTGCTACCATTCAGTTGACATGTATATGCGTTTTTACAGGTCGAACTAGTAGTTAAAGCTATACAATATTCCGTATAACTGTGTAAATATTTAGTTGAAAAAAAAACCCTTTGGATAATAGAACGATGCTCACTAACAACATTTGTCTAAAAATAACAACTCAGAGTGGCCAGTGGCATGTATTTGAACAACATAGGTTTTGATAAACCGTACAGATTTATCAAATACTAGATGTTCTAGATGTTTCACCTGTATGTATATGTGTGTGCATGTTATTTCATTATTGTCGTTATATGCGTGGTATTGCATTGTATAATTTAGCCCTGTCGTATGCGGCGGATCGAATTATCACGTGAGCAGTCTTTCATTTGGGGAAAACACTAGTTCTATGGAAGCTTTTCAAGGAGTACTTTTCATGTGAGCGATTCTATGGGGTTGTTGGCAGGGGTTTATCTTTATGGTAACTGCACATTGCAACGATATCCTCAACACGTCCTAAGATAGAAAACAATTATACCAACATCGCTGGGTAATTTTACGTCATTCTCTTTGTTATCCATCACTCCGATTGAACCCTAGACCGCTCATTTTGCACCTTACAAACATGCAAACGACTCATCTCATTCAACTTCTTGACAAATCTATCACCTCACAGTGCATCTTTACTCTCCAAAATACATTATAAATTCAAACTTCACACTGAATGACAGTATCTGCATATATGCTGATTTCCCCGTGCAGTGAATCCCTTCACCGGGATATCAACAAAAATATCTTTCTTTATTCAGGTTCAGAAACTTCTTTCCCACGCCTCTAACATCTGATTTCTCTACTGCTGTCTCAACCTTTTGATCCATGAACAACAGCGCAATATTTAGCATTGAGGACACATAGGCCCTTCATGTCACACACCTCATCACCCTTTCTAGCTCCAGCACACACAACTCTACTTATCCCACACTGAAGCTGTAAATACAAGTTTTAACTTCCTACATTAACTAGTTTTAATCTATACACACTATCCTCATCAGCACACAGATACTCTCAACACATTTTAATCATTTCCCATCTCCAAAGCTAGCATCTTCCAAATGCACAAACTCACACACACACACACACGCACACACACACACAAACACACACAAGCATACACATTCATTTGCAAGGGCGTTTCTGTACAGTTTTCAACTACCAAAATTCACAGACAAATCTATGGTAAATGCCACCAACACAACATCGTACTCTATTGGATTAAGTCGAAACCACGTGATCGTGAGGTGAACATTTTGACAATTCATCCGTGACTATCGATTGAATTGAGCCCAAAATCGCCCTCAAATATGAAGGTTAATAACTGAGAGCAAAATGTTGTTGGATGAAATGTACTTTAGAAGAAATTTGGTTGCTTTCAGAGACTCAACAAAATCTACGAGTTGTGAATATATTCCCGAGGGAACATGTTTGTTTTAATGGAAACGAGTAAATTTCTAAATAATGAGGATAAAAAGAAAATGTGAAAACCCAGCTGAAGTGTGTCCGATATGCTGGTTCTGGGTGCGATGGGATCCGCGTTGCCTCTAAATTTTTCCAACTACTAAGCGAAATTGAGCAAAAGTAATTTAAATTCCACTAAACAGGATTCGTACTTTCTACATTAGAAAAACTTACATTTAAACTAACAGATATACAGGTTGTCGTCGACTTACGACCACAATTGGTTCCGACTGACTGGTCATAAATCGATTTGGTCATAAGTCGGCCTCTAGGCCTACATAGCTTTGTTTCATATGTTTACATTCTTAAGGTAGATTCTCAAGTAAAAGTTTCACACAGCTTTCTGCATCATACTACTATACTAGCGTTAGTCAAAACTTTTGTAGTTTCAAGCAGTTGTCTTATAAACGAATGCGTGGTTGCCTCGATATCTCTGCGACAAGCTATTCATTCAACACTCGGTATAACCGCAGTGGCGATCGATAGCCAAACCTAGGGCAAGTGTTTGTTGGCTGACATCATCCGTAGATGGGTTTCTAAGAAATTAAGTCCATTAGATTTCAACTGGACTATTTATTATTGCTGCCGGGTGGTGGCGCGACAATCGTCGTAAAGTCGATAGGTCGTAAGTCGAATAGGTCGTAAGTCGAATAGCTCGTGAGCCGAATAGGTCGTAAGTCAAATAGGTCGTAAGTCGAATATGTTGTGAGTCGAATAGGTCGTAAGTCGAATAGGTCGTAAGTCGAATAGGTCGTCAGTCGAATGGGTCGTAAGTCGACGAAGACCTGTATATACAAAATGTTCACTATCGTTGACTGTATTAGTGTAATGAGTTGCATATGAATAACATCTCCATCGCACCATCAGTTACTAACGATGGCAGCATCACTGCCAAACGTACCTTCACTAAACATAAAGTAACGGTTGTCAGACATTATCAGCTTCATCTGCTTACATCCACCACAAATATGCTAGTGTGGCCAACCAACTAAACTGTCATCTGTTTCCTTGTGAAATATTCATTTCATCGTCGTCGCTGTTGTCATGATTATCGTTTGTTATCGTGATGGCGATGGAAGGGATGGCGGCGGTGGTGATGGCGGTGGCGATGCGATACTGCTGGTGACTGTGATGATGCTGGTGGTGATGATGCTGGTGGTGGTCTTGACGATGATTGATGCCAGGATGGGTTATTCCCAGCAATGTCGTTTGGAAGAAAAAAAAAAATGTTCATGTTATTTTTGATGTTGTTGTTATTTTCTTATTGCTTTTAATTGTTGTTGGCATTGTTTGGAGTTGTTGCTGCAGTTGTTATTGTTGTGACTGAAGCCGTTGTAGTCATTGTTGTTGTTGTTGTTGTTGTTGTTGTTGTTGTAGACGCTGCACACTTCTATTAAAGTTTAAACAAAAGATAAACCTGATTCACACTGATAAACAGTTGTTAGGCAGTGAACACATTAAAGCTGAATGAAAGACAAAACACAAAAAAGAATTGAAGAAAATACACATAAAACTATAAAGAGAAGCAAAAAATAAAATAAACATTCAAAAGAAACAACAGAAAAAAAAATCAACAATAACAACAACAACACCAAATGCTGATGCAAAGATAGCACGAACGCTTTCTTCTTTTCTCTCTCTCTCTCTCTCTCTCTCTCTCTTTGTCTCTCTCTTTCTTTCTCTCTCACTCTCTCTCCCTCTCTCTCTCTCTCTCTCTTTCTCGCACACATACATGCACACACTAAAAGTAAACCAGAAAGGAATGGGGAGATCACATGTATATCTTTTTTTTTCTTCTCTTTGCCCTGACAAACAAACCCCACCAGCGCGCGATTCATGGCAGATCAATTTATAACCCTGTTACAGCCACTTGTAAGATGCCCTCTCTTTGTAACGGCGTTATTTTCATTTGTGAGCCCTTCAATTGGCGAGTTAATTACTTTGGTTTATCGGTTATCACACAGTCTTTTCATCTTTAGAGCGAGTGTAATAGGCGACTCTCTGATTTCAATGTACGCCAAAAGCATGATAGCTCTAAGCTATGACACTACAACTTTTCTCATTTCTATGACAGGGTTTTAATCATCTAGACTGTTGGATAAAGTGGGATGTAAACCAGATCACACGTGTTCTCTGCTTTGGGGCGACAGCACGCTGCACTTACAAGCTCATTCGACATCAAAGATTGTTGCTTTCTCTTACTGATTATATCTTATCCTATTTAATCATTGCAGTTAGTAAACAAAATTATCGACAGACATTCGGATCAACTTGGTTGGGTTTATATGTCAATCAAAGGATATTGCGACAAATCAAACGCTAGGATTAGAATAAGAGACAAATTTATCTCAACGCTAATGTTACTAGTAAGATGGCGAAATTATAAAACCTATTAATCGAAGAATCTGGAACTGCATATACATATATGCATGCTTGCATGCATGCGTTCGTGTGTGTACGTGTGTGTGTGTGTGTGTGCTTGTATGTCACTGATGATATTCATTTCGTACATACTGCAGTAATTCAACGCTTAATTAAACCATTTCATTTAGAAGAATCGCTCTCTTCTCTATCTTCTTCCTAGCGTGTACATGAATGTGTATATATATATATATATATATATATATATATATATATATATATATATATATATATATATATATATATATATATATATATATATCAATGGTATGTATGTCCATATAAAGATGAAGGATAATAGCTATATGATACACAGTCACTTGACTGCTACGTTGTATTGTAACACTCCCTCTCGTTATTGCGCTTTGCTGTTATGATATTCATAATGTGCGCAACAATCATCAGGGAACATATTACACGATGATATAACTCTCTAGATGCCATAATGTTCTGAGTACACAATATGTTTATCCCTTATCACAGAAGAACTAATAAATATCTTTACATTGATGGGTTTTTCGTAGGATAAGGTACAGTCGATTGAAGTGACCCCGGTATGATATTGGCAATTATTTTCTAGATCCCCGCAGAAATGAAAATCAAAGTCGACGAACTCAAACGGGTAAAAGTCATCGAGAGAAGTGGAGAAGTAATATCGTGTAATCGAAATTACAAGTCATTTTATGATATCTTGTAGAGTATTTCATGTTGCTAAGTCAAATAGGACCAGGACTGGCATCTTTTAACGGTTGTTGCTCTCTACGTTCTGAGTTCAAATCCTGCCGTGGTCGACTTTGCTTTCCATTCTGTCGTAATCGAAAAAATAAGTATCTTCCGAGTAATAGGGGTCGACGTAATCGATTAGCCCTCTCCCCTAAAAATTTGAGGCCTTGTGCCTATAGTAGAAAGTAGTAGTAGTAGTAGTAGTAGTAGCAGATCTTATTCACATAGTTTAAAGACGCCGCTTTAGCTTCTGTCTTCAAAACAAAGCATTACTCAAGTATTGCCAAATTAATCTTCTTCGGAATAGTTGTTAAAGGAATCGTAATTGCCCTCGGAAAACCTGCATTTGATACCCGGAGATAGTAAAAAGCAAAGGATGATTGCTTCACAAACTTTAAAATTTATTTTTAAACAGTTTTTCACATCGACAAAACACTACAATGAGTAAAAATAAAAAAAAAACAGTGACACTCACTCAAAACATACAACTAAGTGTACAAGAGAAAGGCATGAACGGTAGAAAGAACAATAAATAGATGTAAATGTTTTAAATACTTAAATGATTTGGAACATAGTGACTGTAACAACACGAACAATTGATGTAGCGATTCTTATGCGATTCCAAGATCGTTTCTTTGAAAGCAGACTTACTTTGAATACAGAATGAACAGATTGCAGTTGTAGATTTATTTCAGTTACAAGAACAAATGTTGGCAGAACTTTGTGAAACTAAACAGTATTTCTTAACCACAGATCATCCAACAGAGGGCCAAGAAAAAAAAAACATATACTTCTCCTTACAAAAAGACGGAAGCAGATTAAATTTCACCTCTCATCAACTAATACAATATTATCTCCTGGACGCACTGGGAGAAGTTATTTTAATTGAAAATGGCAAAAGCTATGACTCTATCTGTTGTACCTTTAAAACCGATGAAGAACCTAATACACAGGATGAAACTGTCAGAACTGCTTCTGTACATTAGGAAATGTCTCTAGGCGCAGTATCATATATAGATGAGCCAATAATTTGTGCCCACTGATAGCGTTGAGACTGAAATACTGCTTTCCAGTAACTTTGTTGAAACATGGTTCAGAGTGACAAAAATTATCTAAGAGGACTGACCTTAGCTCTAATAATGCAGCTTCGTACTTCGCATTCAATAATCAATTGGTCGAGGAGCAGTATCGACAGAAGCGCATCGCTGTAGTGCCTTTCCTATGCACTTGTTGAAAGTTTCTAACTACGTTTCCCTCAAGTCTACTTTTCTATCGCTACCACCTAACTAAACGTAATTGATTCTACTCTATTCGCCTATTTCAGCGCAAACCACCATTTGTTGTAGATGAATGCCTACATGAACACCTACTTAAAACAATTTTCTAATCCGGTTTCTGTAAGTGTGATGCGCTGCGAATTGCGTATAAATGCGTCCTTGCCTGTAAAAACCTATTTTGGTCGACCGTACAAATCGTAAACGTGTTATCCATGCAGCCGAATATCTTAACAATTTGACAATCTTGCCTATTCTTCTCTACCGGCTTACAGAATATTGTATCTAGATGTGACTTGGATGACTCGGTGAAGTTTGTCCATTGTCCACATTGGTATATTCTAGAATTCCAGTCCGAAACTGATAGACATTTGGAAGGAACTGAGCAGGTTCCCACGACTTTCGAGCTCCCCTCTTTTTCAGCTACCCCCTGAACAGTCCACGTGAGCATCGATGATGACGTCTAGTCGCCCAATTCCATTGAGAGAAATCTCCAGGTGCCGGAACGAATCCGGTTGTCCTACTCATGTTAGTGAGTGAACAGCTACCAGTCTGAATTCACCCACATTGTTACAGTTAACAAGCAAGACCACCAACTTATTTTCTGGTTGCACCTCCCATTACCAGTCGATGTTGTCATAAATATTTCCAAGTATCAAGGATTGTGGATCGGAAACTCTGGTCTCGCTAACAGCCAATATACCACACGCACTCGGACGCTCTGTTCTGATCACAGCCATGTTTTACAAGACGGAGTGACAAAAAAGATCACTTTATTCCTATGGAGGAACAGATGTTTCGTCCCTTATGCAAGCTGTGGATAATTCCACGAGCAGTTCTTTAGATAATCTTTTGCTTATATTTCTTCGAAAGCCTCCCACTCCTTGTGGGGTATTTTTTAAAGTGTTGTATAATTGTTTTGGAGATTTGGGTAACTTTTATATGTGGTGGAATGCCATTAGGTAAGGTGAAATAGTTATTCTAGTATTATGGTGTTTGTGGTTCATTAGTTTTGTATTGTTTGTTTTTGTTCATGTAGGGGTCTCTGCTCTGACACTTGGTATGTATGTTCATTTCATTATGCTTGTGCTTATGATGTCGTGAAAGCGGTTTTGGTGGTGACTGGGATGTGGGCATTGATAGTGCTAGCGTAGTTGCTGTTGGGGGTGGTGTTGGCGCCATTTAACTCGCAGGCACCTCCCACATTTCTTTGTCTCCTCCCCTTTTTTCATTGGAGTATTTTCGTTTGTTTTTCTCTTTCTCTTTGCAGTTTTTGCTGTTTGCCGTTTATTGTGCTCACCGTTGCCATCTCTACATCACATGTCTCTGAGCTTTGAGTCTGGAAGGGGCGTATCTTAGGGAGGTTTATTGTATTGTTTTCTTTTTTTATTTGTTGTTGTTCGGGGATTTTCTGTTGCTGCAATAGTTGCTACCGTTTCTGATGTTGTGACCCTGGATGACGCTGTATTTTTGTCGTTTTAGTTGCTGTTGTTTTTCCTGTTGTTGTTATTGTTGTTGATGATATTGCTGCAGATGCTGCAGATTCTGCAGTCATCTTGCTGCAGTTACTGTTACTGCTCCTTTCAGGGTTGATAATTTTCCTCTTTTTTTCGTGGATGTTGTTGTGGCCCTTGTCATATATTCTTTTCTACTCTAGGCAGAAGACCCGCAATTTTGGGGGAGGGGGCCAGTCGATTATATTGACCCCAGTTCGCAACTGGTAATTAACTTATCGACCCCGAAAGGATGAAGATAAAGTCAACCTCGGCGTAATTCGAACTCAGAACGTAAAGACAGACGAAATAGTGCCAGGCATTTACGCCCGGCGTGCTAACGTTTCTGCCAGCTCGCCGCCTTATGTACGTCAATGATAATCCTTTCTGCTGGAAGCACAAGGCCTCAAGTTTGGAGCAAGGGACTAAGTCGATTACATCGACTCCTCAGCGTAACTGGTGCTTAATTTATCGAATCCGAAAGGATGAAGTGCAAAATCGACCTCGGCGGAATTCGAACTCAGCACGTAAAGACAGACGAAATACCGCCAAGCATTTACGCCCGGTGTGCTAACCTTTCTGCCAGCTCACTGCCTTGCCCTTACCATATACTATATACGTTTATGCATTTGAAACTTTATAAATTCCATGAGCCTGCTAGCGTATATTGTTAATAAATTCTTTATCCATTATTCTCGATCTCGTTTACAGATTTCCTTTCCTACTCATTATACTTCATTACGCCGTTGTCATTTTTATTCCAGATATCTTCTCAGAATGATTCAGTTCTTGTGTTGCATTTTCTTGTCTTTTGTTGTTCAAAGGCCAATAGAAATTTCAAAATACTTTGTGCACATGGAAGAAACCTTTGCATTTATCATTTCCAAGTATTTTTTCTTCATATTTTGCTTTTGGTGTTTGTTTTATTTCTTTATTGTAATACTAACCATTTTCTCGTCTACTTCGTTGTTTAACGATAAATGTTTTCCCCTTTTAACGATTTTTTATTCTGTATTTTCTTTCTTCTGTTGGTTCGGTACAGGGACCAACTTAATTACGGTTGCACTGGTTTCTTTCGATACCGCAATGGCTTGTGAGTAAATTAGTTTATTTCAGCATATTGATGTTTGAGCTTTGCTTCTGTGAAAAGAATTCATTGGAAAGCCTGCTCCCACTTGACAATTGTTCCCGGAGGACTTTTTGTTAATTCATAGCTTGAGGAGTTGTTTCCCTTGATTCGTTTCCATTGATTTTGTCAACGCCGTTGCATCAAAATTCTGAAATATTTTCCTTAGATTCTTATAATTCTTCACTATTTCTTGTACTGCGATGTTTGTTACGATACTGTTTATTATGTTTGTATATGTCACGTGTGTAACTTTTTTTGTTACTTGAGCATAAGAATAGTTGTTTTTAAGGATTTTATATGGTAACTATCCCTCTTTAGGATTTTCATTATATTCTTTTTGTTTTTATCTTTTCTTTTTTTTTTTGTCATGGGAATTTCTCTTTTCATATGTCATATGATCGATCGGGTACCGGACAAGGATACTGAATTATTTTTCTGTTTTTTTTTTACTTAATTTTTAAGAGCGGTCGGGTTCATTTTTAGTATTTTCGTTTGTGAGTTTATTTCAGATATTCTTATTGTAAAAATAATCTCCGGCTAATCGTTGAGAGGACGTTGGTGTTGCCTTGGCGGAGGTTTGTGCTCTCTGAGTGCCCTTCCTCAAAATGTATTCAGAAAGAATTTTTCTATTCCTCACGCCATCAGTACATTTGTTGATCATTATAGGTCTTAAAACACCCAATAATATATTCGAGTTTAATTATTGTCTAAAATATCCGTTTTATCGTTTCCATATTTCATAATTTTGTTTTATGGCGACGGTGTGTGTCAGAGACTACGCCCTGCAGTTAGTATGTATTACGCCACACTGTTGCCCTTTTTAGCGTTCCTTTCTGCTAGCTTTCGTTTATTTCTTTGACCCTCACAAGGAAAAAGCTGCTCTTTTAAATTCGGGGTTTATATTTTGCAATGATGCTACTTCGATATTTTTTTATTCCTGTTTGTATTGAAAGCATCACTTTTCTTTATCTTTTTGTTTCTTTGTATGTCATATCCTTGTTTGTCGTGATAACATGATTTATTGTAAAGAGGGTTTTCGTTCATAATCACATTCCATTAATCGTCATATATTACTGGTACTTACTGTGGAGTTTGCCTGGTATCATTATGCCTTTGTTTTGACATTTTTTTTTATTTCTTGCCTTTTAACTATTATATTCCGCCATCTATATTTTTAGTCAGTCGCGATTTCTCTTCTCTGCCCGAAATTATTATTATTCTGATTAATATCGGACGTTGGCCGAATCAGCAGATCACCGGACAAAATGCAGTAAGGTGTGTTTATGTCCCGAGTTCAAATATCGACACGTCGACTTCACTTTTTCTCCATCATGAATCGATAATGTGATAAATTCCTGGTAGTTATTTCGGCAAAAGGAATCGAGTACCCCCGCACTCCCCCCCCTCTACCAATTGTGACAAATCATTATTGCTGCTACTGCAATTGCTGTTGCTGCAGTTTTTGTTGCTGCTGATGCTATTGCTTGCAGGGCCGGATTAACACCCATAGAGACCTTAAGCACTTAAAAGGTTTTGGTGCCCTGAAGTATACGTAAATGGTTCAAAATGTAAACAACAATAATAAACTATAAAACAAATTGTTAGTTTTCAAAATAAAACATAATTCACAGTAAGATGGAAAATAATGTTTATTTTTGTATGCCTCCACTTTATTTATATTTGAAACGTTTTCTCCTCCGTCAATTGTATATATACACACACATATACATATATGCATACATGTATGTATATACGAATGTATGTACTTATGTATTTATGAGCATATAGATTTATATGTGTGTGTATACGTGTGTGCAAGGCTATACGTGCTAGTTTGTACTTACCAAATTTAAGGAGGTAGAGTGTGGTTTGAGGCAAATTTATATCCAAAATATCTAACAAACTGAGCATTCATGCTGTGGCCATCTTTCATTGGCCCGAATGGAATCTCCTTGTTATTGTGCACTTTCAGATAAATTATGATTACACAAATATTCTATTATGCTAAGTGTACTATTTATTGTAGCAATTCCTTCGAATGTATATCAGGATTTATATTCTTCAATATAACCATCATGAGAAGCGACTGGGCTGTGATTTGAAAGAGACTTTGACTGCTATACCCAGCAGGATGAGTGAACATGCGTCAAATTCCCGCTGAAGAAAATTGTCTTTCATCAATTCGTTCTCTTTTCCTCCCTTCGTAAGTCCCCGTCTATTACACACTTTCCATTACATACATTCAGAGAAGGTGGCAGAACTAACAGGATAGATAGCTCGTTATTCATCGAAGTGTTTGCTTTTAGAAGTGGTGTAAATGTTGATTTACTGAGATGTTTAGGTGATAGAATAAATGAAGTACCACCAATTCCTGTAGTCGATTTATTCTAGGGAACTCCCCCCCCACCCATCATGTCTAGCCACGTGGCTGCGTTAGAAACCATTATGATCGATATTACTTTTGGTTTGTTAATATTTTTTAAAGGAAATATTCTACATGCTGAGGCAATATTAAATCCATGTTAGCTCCACCGATTCACTGGTGACAGACTTCTCTTAATGTATTTTTCCCAGAAACCCAAAACATTCATATAGTGTTCTACCTCTTCCTTCACAACTGTAAACTATTCCACTGATTTGAAAAGTATCAAGAGAATAATGAGAAAAATCGATAACTTCATGCCATTGCATAAACAGTCAGCGATTTCTTAAAGTGCTTTAAACTACACTGAAACATAATATTCTAAGAAATATGTTATTTTAAGTCTCGCTGCAAATATTGAGTTATTTAACAAGACAATAAGACAAAGTATATATTAGTAATTTATGTTGTGATATTCTTTAACTCTAGTTGAATATACCTATCACGAAAGATGTTCTAGACAAAAGGGGATGACTTGAAGTAGATGTGGCTGCTCTTTCCAGCAAGAAGGCCGGTCGCTCATACTTTCCAACTAGAGAAAATGGTAAGTACATACGCATATACAGTTCCCAATATCTTGAACGGCATGAAAGAAAGAAATGTACACCCAAGTAAGAATCGAAACTGCTTCGTGTGACTTAATTCTGCTGACGAAATAAGTTTCCTCAACACTACACAGATTGTAATTGAATATTCTTTTAGGTTGTATTCAAATGACTTAGTCTCCTACATCCTTAAATAATAATAAAAACAATTTTGTTCTTTAGAAAAGCAGCGAGCTGGCAGTATCGTTAGCACGCCGGGCGAAATGCTTTGCGCTATTTCGTCTGTCTTTACGTTCTGAGTTCAAATTCCGCCGAGGTCGACTTTGCCTTTCATCCTCTCGGGGGCGATAAATTAAGTACCAGTTACACACATTGTTCTGTCTTGGTATGAAAGATGTGCTACAGCAAATATTCTGGTCAATACGACAGACTTGCGTGTCAATTGTTTGGACTTAACTAATTGAACGTGTTCCTTAGTGGCCGACGATATGTGCATCTCTGATCAGGAGCAGGAGTAGTGGTGGAGCATCATAGCCATGTGTTGAGGGGTATTCTTTGGATTTTGGATAATTCGCCTCTGGAAATATAGGTGTTTCGCTGAACTTCTTTAAACAACCCTTATTTGGGGATCTTTTGAGCAGGATGGGCAACTCGACCTAAAGAAAATTCTATCGGACCCCACCTGCAGGATCATGCGTTGTTTATGTTGATATGAGATCACTATATCGCACACATATGGTTGTGATGCATGTGCCTGGTGCACCCTTATCAGACGAGTAGTCATGATGGGTATACTGGGCTTCGTATAGTTTACACCAGCGTCACTGTAATGGCATGAGCTGCTCTCTCACTCAATAATAATGATGATGATGATAATAATAATAATAATAATAATAATAATAATAATAATAATAATAATAATAATAATGAGGAGGAGGAGGAGAAGGAGGCGGAGATAGCCAAATTTGTGAGTCACAAATATAATTGAATGTTGGTAACTAGGTGATAGGAAGACAATACGATTTTAGAAGTGCAATATTTTACAAATGTTTCAATCTTATGAAACCTCTTCAAGTCATATACACTCGTGCTTTAAAAGAGAAGCACACATTTCTTCCTGTAATTATTGATACACTTAGCCTTAAAAAATTGTTGTTTAAAATACTTTCGATAATGCTAAGTGTCTTTGCCTGGATTTTCCACAGCGTTACGTTCGTGGCCCATAAGGCTCGTCTGGTTCATATACTTTGCAACACATCTCTCATTCTCTTTACATTCTTTAGAAACTCCTTTGGAACATAAAATAATGCATTTTAAATTGTTAATTCTCACTGTCATTCTGCATGCAAATACATTCGATAATCGTAATATTGCTCCGCAGTGGTGGTAGTAGTAGTAGTAGTAGTAGTAGTAGTAGTAGTAGTAGTAGTAGTAGTAGTAGTAGTGATGGTGATTGTGGTGGTGGTGGTGGTGGTGGTGGTGGTGGTGGTATTAATCATTGTTGTTGCTGTTGATGTTGTTGTAATTACTCTGTGAAGACAAAAAAAATCTGCATCTCTGAGAATTAATCTATCTTGCCTGATTCCTCTTTAATGATGGCGGCGGCCAAAATAAGTCGCTCGTCCGATTTCGTAAACCTGTAAGCAAGTTTCAAAATAAATAGTTTACTCGTATTGCCAGTTCAAATTATCAATGAGTGACGAAGTAAAAAGTTTCTCAAAGGCGTTTCTTCTTTACTTTATAAATGTCTTTGAGTGTTAGCGTGCGCATGCGTCTGTGTGTGTGTGTGTGTGTGTGTGTGTGTGTGTGTGTGTGTGTGTGAATAGTTATATTGTATGTATGCTTATATATAGTTCTATATTTAAAAGATGAGGAATTATGTACATTATTTACATTTGACGGATATTTGTCCTCATCTTGTTTGTTGTTAACACAACGTTTCGGCTGATATACCCTCCAGCCTTCATCAGGTGTCTTGGGGAAATTTCGAACCTGGGTTCTCATTCCTAAGGTATTTTTCGATGTAATTATTATTATTATTATTATTATTATTATTATTATTATTATTATTATTCATATGCCCACGAGCATATGGTGTAGTGGTTAAGAGCGCGGGCTACTAACCCCAAGATTCTGGGTTCGATTCCAGGCAATGACCTGAATAATAATAATAATAATAATAATAATAATTACATCGAAAAATACCTTAGGAATTAGAACCCAGGTTCGAAATTTCCCCAGGACATCTGATAAAGGCTGGAGGGTATATCAGCCGAAAAGTTGTGTTAACAACAAACAAGATGAGGACAAATATCCGTCAAATGCAAATAATGTAAATAAAGTATGCTTATATATTTGCGAAGTTTACATGTTTGTATTGTCTATATAAATTCGGAGTAAATGCAAATTTGGCTGAGTTTTGTCAGGAACTTCAGCATAGTGTTAGTAAAGTTCTACAAAAGAATTTACTCTTCAAACAGTTGTCAAAAATCTTTATTTTAGATTAGTATTTCTGTTGAACATTCCATGTCAGAGCAACTGTGCTACTTGTCTATCTTTTACATGGGTTTGATTTAACTAGACATTATGAGATGTTCAACGTTAGTTATCTGACTATCACAGAATATTTCACAACCTCAGACCAAATCAAACAAGATTGTATCCATCACTTAACTTGGATTTTGTATTCTTCTCATGAAAAAGCACAATCCTAACATATTTTCCCCGAGGTTATAACAACAGTTTATATCACGCAGCTTATTAATTCAGACGCATTTTTCTGCTTAGTATTTATTTTTCTTTGCTGACTTTGTTATATATTTGGTGGGGGGGAGTTGTTTTTGTTTGTTTCTTTGCTTTGTAATATGCCAGCTACTCTTTAGTAATTTGTCAAATATTTTTTTGTCGTTGTTGTTTTAGTAGTAGTTGATTAAATAAACGCAAAAGTATCACTGACTTATATCGAAGCCGTTCAAATCGTTTTCCGAATAAGGACATTTCGTGTATTGCTTCAATGTATAGTGACAGTGCTAGTGATATGACTAGAAATCTCCACTGTCGAAAATTTGCACTTCAGGTGACAGTAACATACGTGTGTGTATATGTGTGTTTGGGGAAACATATTTATCGTGAAGGTATGTATCTCAATGCAATTTGACACTTCCTCTAACGCACTACCAATTCATCGAAACCAGTGCCCTCTTAATTTAGGATGTATTATAATATATTTAAAATAGTACCAATTATCAACCCAACAATTAATAACGCGGTATGTTATAAGTACATATAAAATTATAGATTTTTTGCATCAGTGACATAAAACTTCCTTTACGCCTCATTTAGATAATACGATTCACAGAACGAAAATTAAATCTTTTAGCAGATGACACAGCGCCGGTGACAAAATGTGATATCGAACCTGTAAACAGATTTAAACACTAATGTTTGATTCAACTGTCACTTTTCGTTAGCGAATCTACTATTTCTATTGTTGTTATTGATACTGCAACTACTATTATGTGTTTGCTTCCACTACCACTCCTCTTTAACTCAATCATTGTGGCAATGTTGTAACTCTCATTATTATAAACATTACATAGTTCTGCTGGTTGATGAAACTGTAACCGCCATTGTAATTTCTCTCTCATTTAAATACAACAAACACCACAACTGTATCTTCTGCTAAAATTGCGTGACACAACGTGTTATTTCTTTAAATATAGCCATTGTTGTAACTGCTACTGTACATGTGCATGTGCGTGTATGTGTGTGTGAACCTGCTACTGCCACTCTTGCAGGAAAGCTTACATGCAGCATGAATACAGCGAACATTGCCGCTGCCGTTTACACTAACAAATCATGGTGGAGTTATTTGTTGATATCGCTGCAGCCGCTACTACACAATTGCTTCAACAGCCATGACTAGATTCTTCTGTAACTACTACTATAACTTTAATAACTCTAATAGAGGAACACTATTGTCTCTTTCAATGCTAACAATGACTGTGACAGCTTATTTCTGTCCGATTTTACAACTATAGATTCTACTGTATCTGTGTCTGCGTCTTAGAATTCTGCATGAAAATATAAACAATTATAAATACACAAATCACGCGGCGCGCTGCTGAATTCTCACGAATTTAAGTAATGTAGTCACCTTGTTATTGCTGCCTATCTCTGATTAGTTTTTCAGTAAACTTAAACAGAATTTAGTATGGGATCCCATAGCACGCAGCTCTGGCCCCAAAAGATGTCCTGTATTTAACTTAAGGTAAAAGTTCACCTTGTGGTGATATTTAAGTAGAAAGTATTCTAGTGAAGTTTTTCGCTGATCTTCCGAAACAAAATCTGAGAGTTCCAAAGCCAAAACAAAAGCAAAAAAAAGTTTTGTTTCATACCTGATATTGATAAAGTTACAAGATTGCCTAAAATACTCTTATTTGTTGTTTTATGTTTGTTTGTTTATACGATTCGAGATCCCATCATCGATATTATGAACATTTAGTGATCCTCCCAATTTTAAGATTTCTTGGAGAAATTACACCAGATCAAATTCTAGTAGCTAACATTTGTACCGAGACAGGACTTAAATTCAGCTTTTGCATGTTGATGAAATATTTCTCAAAGTATACAGTGGTTCCAAGGAATACACTTGGAAAGGAGTTAGAGCCACTGAAGATTCATCTGTGAATTTAGCATCTCAGATAATTTGACCTGACATTGGTTGGTATTTCGTAATCTGTCATGGCGTCACGATGAGTCCTTCACGAAGATATTTACATCTCAATAATTTTTTCTTAATTTTTCTATTGTGTTCCAAACACGCAAAATGTATTTTTCGCTGTGACAGCATTATTCTTGTACAATTTTGTTTTCTTTGCCCAAAACATTAACCTTTTTCTACTGTATATAGTCTTTGTCACAACACTGCCGCCATGTAATTTTCTTCTCTCTAATCAAACCAAAGTTTGAAGAAAATAGATTCTACTACAATTGTGCCCAGCTGTGTCTTTGTATTTACAAAGCATTTATCTGGTTATGGGGCATTGATAGATTGTTTCACTGAATAGGAATTTATTAGTTATACTGGTATGTACGCTTTTGCATGAAACGAGGCAGGATTAATTGAAAACATAGACATATATATATATAATAAATCTCTGAGCGAGGTATAAACAGTAGCCGCACGACATCGTGAAGTATATTTGCCACCTAAACGTGGCTAACCCTTAAGGGTTGATGCTACTGTTGCTTGTAGCCCCATGAAGACATTTCCTCCAGCTGGCGTTCCCATCTCCAGCCTGACGTGACATATATATATATATATATATATATATATATATATATATATATATATATATATATATATATATATATATATATATGTATGTATATGTATATAGATAGATAGATAGATTGATAGATAGATATACATATATATATACATATGTATATGTATGTATACATATTTATATATATGTATGCGTGTGTAGGAGGAGAATTCACAAAAAAGAAAAAAGACAAAGGACGAAGACAGGTGGTGTAGACAACAAACAGATGTATTAGTTTAACGATCGGAAGTGAAAAAGTCTTTGAGAGAGAAATCTAACATAAATTCACATCAGATATCGCAGTAGAAGAGAAATAAAAACATTTCCCTTAAACTTGGTTACAATATAACGCGTTGTAGACCTTATGGAAAAATGGTATATTCCATTGTTTGACGGACAGATACATTGCTTTTAAGAATCGTGGCAGCTGACATATTTGACAAAGTAAGGTATGAATAACGTCAAAGGCATCGAAAACTAAACTTTGTGGCATATTTTAAGATTTAGCTATCAATTAGTTCTTAGACGTTTATAAACACTTTTTCGAACCTGAACATTTTATTTGGAGAATCTACATTTCTTCACGACTTACAAAGCACTAATTTGCACTTTGGTGGGATTTAGTCGCAGAATACCGAAACAGTAATATAAATATATCGTAGTATAGAATGAAAAATTGGTTATCGTTGTAATTACGTATATAAAGGAAAAACTTTAATTTTTTTATTATTTGTGTTTCTATTTTGTTTGTTCGTTTTTTGTATTTTGTTTTTTGTGTCTCTTACAACTGTGCTGTGTATATTAAATATGAACAACATTCTTTTCAGTTTGCAATAATACAGGGATGTTGTCGCATTCATACTTACTTTATGATTAATTTTAAGAGTTTTTAAAGTTTTTGGAGATTATTCGAAAATCGAAGACAATCAATATGTATTTATATGTGAGTGTCTGAATGTGGACGTGCGTAGATGTGTTTGTGTGTAAACGTGCGACTGCGTATATCTAACTAGGCTAAAATTCTAAATCTATAAAATAATAAAAATATTTGCTCTACCATTATATTTAACTGGAATGAAACCTGCTTTGATTTTTGATTCGGGAATTTCAAATAAATGCACGCGCGCACACGCACACACAAACACACACACACACACACACACACACACACAAGCACATGCACACAAGCACACGCACACATACATTATATGTTCGGTGCTTTGGTGATACAAACAGGGAGGTGGATTTCAAAACATGAGTCTATATACGGTTTTTATAAATGATCAGCAGAAGTTACAGAGTGACTCAAGAGCCGACAGTTTCGGGCATTAATTATCAAATATATATGTGTATGTGTGTGTATGCGTATGTATGTATGTAGGTATGTATGTATGTATGTATGTATGCATGCATATGTATATATATATAATGTTTGTATCTATACATGTGTGTTTGTGTGAGTGCATGGGAATCTATATATGCCTACATACAAACATAATCACACACATACGAACACACACACACACGCACACATATGTACGTATGTGTGAGTGAATGCACGTACAGTCTGTTCGAAGAGTTATATGAATAGACAATATCAAATACAAATAAATTTATTAAACACCTTCTCGCGAGGTGTCTATTATTCTGGCAATCGCTTTATGGATATGAAGAACTAAAGCTGGTTAATTTCTCTAAATTAACTATTGCTTAACCATCCCCTCACACCGTCTCCGATGAAGAGATATAATAAATATTCTGGAAACAGCTGTAAGATCTTCTATTTATAAATGTTCTAAAATATACACAGCCTTGGTTTTTTTTATCTCGTTACGAAAAGTAAATCCTTATATTCACACGCTAATATATGACCTACGTTGGACCCCTTATTCGCATAATCACCGAACCTGGAGCTTAACTATGGTCAATTCATAGCACTTACTCAGCATTACCTGAAATCTCTGGGTCTAATTGACACTACTACCACTCGTAACCTCCACACGCGCATATATATATTTTTCTCTCTGTTTATTTCCTCGTGTTGCTTTCTGTTGAAGAGCGTAGACTCGAAACGTAAAAGACATTCTCACCTTCCCGAGCGCCAAACTAATACACCTGCTTGTTGTTTATACACCTCTCTTCGTCTTTTGTTTTTCTGTAAATTTCAACTATATATATATATATATATATATGGGTGAAGAAACGAAAGAAAGTGGCATTCAACATTATAATTTAATAACAGCTTGACTTAGCTTTATGCAAATTAAAATTTTGCTCTTCAAGCCAACAAAACTGCAGACCTACAAAACTTCCAGTTGTACTAAGCTGACTCAAGCTAGAACCAAACTGTAAACGCACACGCACACACACACACACACAAACACACACACACACACACACACACACACACACACACACACACACACACAGCACAAGCGAAACTCTGAGTAAGCTGTCAATCTTCAATATAACTAGCGCAAACATGTTGTTGTTGGCACTCCGTCGCTTACGACGTGGAGAGTTCCAGTTCAACGAAACAGCCTGCTCGGGAAATTAACGTGCAAGTGGCTGAGCACTCCACAGACACGTGTACCCTTAACGTAGTTCTCGGAGGATATTCAGCGTGACACAGTGTGACAAGGCTGACCCTTTCAATTACAGGCACAACAGAAACAGGAAGTAAGAGTGAGAGAAAGTTGTGGTGGAAGAGTACAGCAGGGTTCGCCACCAACCCCTGCCGGAGCCTCGTGGAGCTTTAGGTGTTTTCGCTCAATAAACACTCACAACACCCGGTCTGGGAATCGAAACCGCGATCCTAAGACCGCGATTCCGCTGCCCTAACCACTGGGCCATTGCGCCTCCAAGCGCAAACATACACACACGTATTATCAAACTTTGAACTGATCCTATTTTCTCTGATAATATTTAGAGTCTATTTTTTCTACTTCAACGTCTCACCACTTCTCAAAATATAAACTAATCCAACACAGCGAAAGTCTGTGTCAAATATACGAACCTCACCATTTATTGGCTGATGTTGAATCTAGCTGTTATTTGTTTTTATACATTTTCTGCTGCTGATTACAATAAACTATTCTTTTTCTTCAATATTTTACAGAAATATCACTAACAAGAATTCTAAATGTGCTTCAGGATAAACGCCCGCTGAAGATATTCTCAACCAGCTCATACTGTATCGTCTTCATTTTCTCTTTGTCTGTCTCCCCCTCTCTCCTTCCCCCCTGTCTTCCTGTCTCTGTATGTCTAACGCTCTCTCTCTCTCTCTCTCTCTCTCTCTCTCTCTCGCTATCTATCTATCTATCTATCTTTCTCTCTCATACTTAGCTTCTCTTTTATTGCATTACATATTTGTATCATAGTTTTTAATTTCTTCTCTTGCCATGAGGATAATATATAAGATATTCGATACGCATTTTGTAAAGATAGTATCATTGTTATTCCTCCGAGATTAGTCAATATGAATATAACAACTGCTCAGAATTTAAAGCACACATACATACTCATACTTTCATGCAAACACACATATAAATGATTCCCTAAGTATCTTTAACCATATGTATGTATGCATGCATGCATGTATGCATGCATGTATGTATGTATGTATGTATGTATGTATGTATGTATATAAGAAGAGAGACGGACAAACAGAGATTTTCATTCGATAATTAAGTTTAAAGAACAAATATTCCTTATCATAATATTTGTTCTTGGACACGTTCGATATTATTTTCCAAAAATTAATGGACATATTCAGTAATTAGAAACTAATTACATTAGCTCATTATATGTTTAGAAAAGTAACCCAGGAAATGATGTTCTTCTAAGAATCTTGAAAGAAATTACTCGTTATTTTCTTGAAATATGACATTAATTGCGTAATAACATCTATTGCCACATAGCAGTCTGTAAAATCATGATTCCTAGGATCAAGTATAAAAAACATATGTGTGTCAGGTGTGTGTGTGTATGTGTGTGAGTATGTGTGTGTGTGTATGTGTGTTTATACATACATATATTAAAATATAACGAAACTACATATGTATATAGGTATATAAAGTTGGAATTTACAGAAAAACTAAAGACGAAGACAGGTGTATAAACAACAAACAGGTGTATTAGTTTAACGCTCGGAAAAGTGAGAAAGTCTTTTACGTTTCGAGCCTACGCTCTTCAACAGAAAGGAACACGAGGAAATAAACAGAGAGTGAATAAAAAATTTTGGGAGCTAGGGGTAAATCATGGCGGCTCATAGACACAATCCGATGATGGCTTAGTTTGCTGAAACTTCGAAATCACTCTCAATACTCTTCTTCTTAAAGAATTATAAGCTTGTATTCCACAAAATGTATTGAGCTGTTCTTCAATTTAATGTGAAATTTTTATCATAACATAAAAACACACACACACGCACACACACACACACACACACACACACACACACACACACACACACACACACTCACACACAAATACACGCATATATATATAATATATGTAACTCTTACTAAATTCCTTGAGTACCTTTTTTTTTCTTTCTGGTCCCTTCACTCGTATATATGTGTATATATAGATATAGACGGACCCCCTTCGGTCATGAGTGACTATGGGATTGCACATGAAAGTTTCCCTCCAAGGCACAAGTCCAGGTAAGATTGTTTATGTAAGACCAGCAGTCACTCATGAATATCAGCCTCCCTTCTCCACACCACTGATGTAATCCAAGGGAAAGGCAAAGGGGTCGATACAGCTTGGCACCAGTGACGTTGCAACTCATTTCTACAGCTGAGTGAACTGGAGCAATGTGAAATAAAGTGTCTTGCTCAAGAACACGACACACAGCACGGTCCGGGAATCAAACTCACAAATTGACGATTGTAAGCCAGAAGCCCTAACCACTGTGTGTGTATGTAAAATATGCACAATGCTCACTAAAAATACATAAACGGCATTGGTTTGTATACTACAATATCTAAATGCATCCTCGCTATAAAAACACAAGCACATCTTAAAACAGAGCAGACGTATCAGGTGTAATATAGTGCAATGTAAAGCACTAGAATTAATAACTCAGAAAATGAAACCAGTAATTCCTTTCTACTCTAGGTACAAGGCCCGAAATTTTTAGTGAGGGGGCCAGTCGATTAGATCGACCCCAGTACGCAACTGGTACTTAATTTATCGACCCCGAAAGGATTAAAGGCAAAGTCGACCTCGGTGGAATTTGAACTCCTAACGTAAAGACAGACGAAATAACAGTAAGCATTTCGCCCGGCGTGCTAACGTTTCTGCTAGCTCGCCGCCTTACGAAGCCAGTAATTCTAAAACAGCAGAACGTTATATATAGAAGTTCCAGTGAAAACAGTTACATTTGAAAGTTCAGTACGCAAAATGATACATCAGAGAAAAAAGTACAACTTTTCCCTGTCAAATGGGTAAGGGGCCATCGCAACTGAAATTTTTATAGGAGAAAAAATAAAATTCGATGGAAAACAGATCCGTTTCTCGTTTCTTCGATTCTTCGATTTTGTTAACCTTGTGATCTCTCTCTTATCTCCCTATTATCTGTCAACGTCCACGTGACTTGCACAGTCCGAATCGACCTTATAGAATGTCACTCATGCCTGTTAACATTTCCATTAAATGCCCTGTTTTCTTCTCTAACGAAGTGAAGTTGGTGAGCATGGTGCCTTGTACATAGTTTGTAACTAAGATTTTGGGTTCCCTGACTTCAGGATCTTGATCCGTATGTTCGCAAATTTTATCTAGATATCTTCAGTTAGCCATTACTTGAGTTTTCTTAAATGGATGCCTTCTTAAATGGATACCTTGTTTGATTTTGTTTCTAATGAATATTTCAATTAGTTTAACTCGAATTACAAATGTCTTTTATTCGCCCTTCGGCTCATAGATGTTCTCTTTATGCTTTAATATACACCCAGCTACCCAGCTACTTGTTACTAGCGCATGCTCTCTGTATGTGTGTGTGTGTGTGTGTGTGTGTGTGTGTGTGTGTGTGTGTGTGTGTGTGTGTGTGTGTGTGTGTGTGTGTGTGTGTGTGTGTACTAATTTTAAGACATTTGTCGGGCGTTGATTTTATTGCTAAACATAATTAAATTAAGATCTTTGAGAGAATTATAGAGAAAAAAATATATTTTGTCGTATTCGGGGCATTTTCATAACTTATAGCTAAAAAAAAAGAAGTCAATAAGAATTTATTCATGCATTTTGCAGATGATTTTGTACACTGAAAAGAGAAACGATTTGAAATTGCAGACATTTGAACGTAATCTATACACTTTATGTCTTATGCAGTCACAGTTACGGATCTATATAATTTAATTCAATTTAAATATCTGTTATTAGTCTTCGGGTTAAAGAAATTTTTGCATTGTTTGTAATATAGAGATAGCTAGCAGAAACACGTACAACTCCTGGGTATATGGTATATATTTATTTGAATATATTATGCCCTGAATTGCTTGAAAGTTAGTTAGCCAAAAATATTATGTATGTATATATGTGTATATGTGAGCGTATCTGTGTGTCTTTGTAGTATTTGCGTGTGTGCGTGTGTGTGTGTGCGTGTGTGTGTGTGTGTATGTATGCAAGTACGTGTTTAAATGTGAGTGTATATGTCTATATCTATTATATATTTGTGTGTATGTGTGCGTGTTAATGAAAGACCTGGTAATAAAAACACTCAGTGTTTTTATTTAAATTGTGCAATCACGCATCGTGTGTTGTACAAATAAACAATGAATGAAAGAACAAGCTTTTTAAACAAAACGCACTCTTTAATTCATACTTACTAGATTAAAAAACAACGAATTCTGAATGATGGATAATGAATCCATTGTATTTATATAGTTTGGATCCCTTAGTGGTATGAATTATTTCGTGGTAAATTTAGGTACGTTTTCTGAGTAGGAAATGTAAAATATTTTTGTTAAAATGGTGCAACAAATAATCCCGTGAGCGTTAAAATGGATTCAATTATTGAGAAAACTGAGAAGATAGTTTATTTGCTTCATTATGCAACTTCATTATTTCTTCATATTATGTAAATTGCGCTAACATTCATCAAAGTTTTTACAAAGTTTTCAAAATAATTATAAAGAACAAACCAAATTTTCTAAGTGATGTGAGGACGAATTTAAAGCTTCAGGCATGCACCGATAAATTTAAATATTATCAAAATATTTCAACCTTGATTTGCTGAGATATTATTTTTATTATCATTATCCTTATCACTTTATCTCTGCTTCCAGGTAATTCGTTCTTTACTAATATGATTGTCTAATTGAAATTGTTGGACAAATATACAATTGTCATATTTATACTGTTTCATAAAATTATGGATCACTCGTAAAACTACAATACTGTCATATTTTTCATTAAACTCAGATATCTGAAATATGAATTTACTGTAGAAATTTTAAAGAGAAGCGCTCTTAGAACATGACAATCAATGTATTAATCAGTAAATTTAATGTGATAAACAGACGTCGTTTTTTTAACATTACCTAATTATATTCATTAATCGATATATGATTGGCCTTATTTTTTTTTTATCTAGCTTGACTCTCGGTTGAAGTTGAGCTTTCTACTAAATCATAATAATCGCAACGCATCGTGTTTTCACTGAAAAGTACAATGTTTCTTTTTTGCGATATTATATTTCCAAAAACCTACGTCTACTAACAAAATACCAAATTCTTCACAGAGATACATTGTTTATTTAATATATCGAAATTATAATTGTTAATGCGGTTTTTAATGAATTGAGTTATTCAATAAATTATAATAAACATAATTCATTCATAAAATAGGAGATTCTAGTATTAATTACAGTATATTTCGAGAAAATGAATTTGGCTACATCCTTCTTCAATCTGAATTTATTATCGGTAAATCAATAGCATACAGCACATTTATATAGGTTAACTTCCCAGCTAAACTTAACCAAGATACATAAAGCGTCTAAATCTTAACAACTTGACATGCTAGCCGTAGGATCCAAAGGTTTTTCAAACGCACCCGGCCTTTTTAGGAAGATGGGTATCTTATATGATGTACTTTGAAGGACACGAAATATTTGGAAAACGAAGAGAAAAATCACATCTGATTTAAGGATGACATATCTAATGATTAATGGTTAAGATAGTGAAATTTAAGGAATTTTAGTTATGAGGACAGGATAGCATCAATAATTGGCGTAAAATGTATGAATGTTTAGTACTGATTGTTTCTTGGTTTAGGTAAAATGCGCAACATCCTACAAAAGGATATCTACCTCCTGAATGTAAAATATATGTAAATGTTCCAAATTTATGTCAAGCAAACCAGAGATACAGAGAGAATGGGAAAACGTATAAGTGACTAAAAACAGCCCTTAGAGAGAGAGAGAGAGAGAGAGAGAGAGAGAGAGAGAGAGAGAGAGAGAGAGAGAGAGAGAGAGAGAGAGAGTGGGGTGTCAGTGATTATACTTATGCAAACACGTGTTACAAAGAAAATATTGATTCACTCCGTCCTGACAGAAAACTATCGAAAATAATCTATGAATTATTTAAAAGGCATCAAATGCATTTTAGAGCTACGACAAACGGCTAAAGGACATGCATTTGAACGTAAATTAATTAATTAATTAAATGAATGACAAGTTTATTCTATGCAACGCAAAACCTCCCGCACGTGGTTGGTCAATTTTTCGGAATTTATGTATGGTATGTATTTCGGCATGTACAGGATGTTCAAAAAGTCTCCCCGCAGTGAATTTTTCGGTGAACGGATGATTTCGAAGGGACTTTGGCTATGAAGAGCACCTGATTCAACACCGCCAGACTTTTTTTCTGGGGAGCAAGTAAATGATCAGTGTACAAGAATTGCCCGAAAACCATTAATGAGCTAAAAGACGCAATCATAACCTTCACATGTTCCATACCGCGTCAGACTCTCCAAGATGTATTTCAAAACATGTGTAGAAGAGTCAACTTATGTATTGAAAATGAAAGACGACACTTTCACCTCTTATAAAGTTTTTTTTCCCCTTGGTAATTAGAAGACTCTAGAGATGCCAAACGAAGTTTTACACTTATACCAACATTGTAAGGTTTCCTTATTTGGAAGAAATTTATTTGGGTGACATGAATCACTTGAATGTTTAAAGTGTTTCGTAAAATTAAAATTCAATCCTTATTTGTGTGGATTTGAACGAACCATGTTGGTCGCACAAATAATTGCACTCTGAGCGGTATGTGTGTATGTATGTATATATGTGTATGTGTGTGCGCGTGTGCGTGTGCGCGTGTGTGCCTGTCTTCGTTTGTGTGTGTATATGTGAATGCGCGCACACATGCGCTATTCTTAATGTTATTATATTTTTTATGTATTTGTTTTACACTTCTGATTTCTGTCATCGATTTCTACTATTAGATCAGTGATAGACAGACGCCAATCAACATTTCCTTTAGTATTTTTTAAGTGTCACAAAATTTATGAATTAATCGATTTATCATCCATTCATAACCAATGAACACGTCTAAAGAAAAATTGATCTAGTCAGAGAGTTTAGTGGTGTTCGATGTTTAAGGCTGCTCTTTTATATTCATCGGTCACTCTATTCATGTACTATTGTCTTCACAGATAAATGTGACTGGCTATATATCATGACTTATCGTATTATGGTATCACACTATTGTTCATTCATAGCTAATCTACTGCTCACATAATAACGTTAGATGTATTGTATTCACCGAGACAATTCTAAGACGTAATCTTAAATATCCGCTAAATGCAGAGATATAAGAATTATCGGACATCTATTCAGCGTCACCATTGTACAAAAACAGTTCGCCCATGAGCACTTATAAAGAGATTGGCTTACAATAAATAATGACACTTATAGAGTAAATAGTTTATTTTCCAAGATAAAGATGATGATGATGATGATGATGATGATGACGACGACGACGATGATGACGACGATAATAATAATAATGATAATAATAATAATAATAATAATAATAATAACAACAACAACAACAAAAACAACATTTTTCTTGCTATTTCATCACCGTTCAGGAAGAAAAACAAGGCCTGTCTAAGCACTGGTGAACTCTGAAGAGTCAACGGCCATCCAAATAGTATCTCTTTATTAGTAATGCTGCTGGTGGAGCCATCGCCGCTTAGGACAGTAGTAGTAGTAGTAGTAGTAGTAGTAGTAGTAGTAGTCACCCTTTCTACTAAAGGCTGCCTCTTATTTTGGGGGAGGAGACTAGTCGATTACATTGACCCCAGTGTTTAAGTGGTACTAAGTTTATCGACCCGGAAGGATGAAAGGCAAAGTCGACCTCGGGTGGAATTTGAACGCAGAACGTAACGACGGACGAAATGCCGCTAAGCATTTTGCCCGGCGTGTTAATGATTCTGCCACCTCGCCACCTTTCTTATAATAATAATAATAATAATAATAATAATAATAATAATAATGATAATAATAATAATAATGTGCTATATAGTTGATGTGCTATATGTTGGCCCACGAATAATCAAGAAGGAAGGCGAAAAGATGGATAAATACAACCCTCTTATGTTCGAAATAGTCCGGCTATGGAAAATGAAGAAAGTGAAGATAGTGCCAATTATTGTTGGGTCCCTGGGAATAGTACCAGAAGGCATCGAGAGGAATATAAAGGAAATTGGAATAGAGTGCCCAGTAGAACTGCTACAAAACGTTTGCCTTCTTGGCACAGCCAAAATAATCAGAAAAGTATTAGATTGCTGAAAAGAACGGATAGCATTGTACCGTAGACTGTAGGCAGCAAACCCGCTACGCATGTATGACTCCAGGAGCTGCAACAAAAGGCGGCGAGCTGGCAGAAACGTTAGCAGGCCGGGCGAAATGCTTAGCCCTATTTCGTCTGTCTTTACGTTCTGAGTTCAAACTCCGCCAAGGTCGACTTTGACTTTCATCCTTTCGGGGTCGATAAATTAAGTACCAGTTACGCACTGGAGTCGATGTAATCAACTTAATCTCTTTGTCTGTCCTTGTTTGTCCCCTCTATGTTTAGCACCTTGTGGGCAATAAAGAAATTAGAAATAAATTATTTCCAAAAAAATCTAATTGTGAAGACAGTAATCCGAAATGTAGCTGGGTGAGATTTCCACACGAAGAAAAGGAAGTAGAACAAGAACAGGAAATAGCAGAGTGGCCAATAAGTCGTTAGGAAAGGAAAAACTGCCCAGAAGAAGCTCAATTTTATTTAGTGGAAGGAAAGATTGTTACAGAGGAAGAAAAGAACTTTCTACAACTTCTGAATGAGACACGAAAGAGTGAAAAAAGATGCTGCCGGACCTGAGAAGAATCGAAGGAGAAAAACCAAGTAAAATAAGGAATATGATGGAGAAACAGTCAACGAAACTCTATATTGAAAATTCAACAGAGCTGCAAATGAATCGCTGGGTGAAAATTCATGACTTTTTCCAGAGAGAGTAGTTCTCTCCGCAACTCTTCGTCACTGCATCAATCCCTCTGACAATTATAATGAGGAAATCTAGACCTGCGTCTGAGTTCACCAAAACCAAGGTGAAAATAAACCACCTACTTTATATGGATGACCTCAAACTATATACAAAATAATGAGAAGGGGCTGGATTCTTTGATCCAAACAGTAATAGTATTCAGCAAGGATACTGGAATGCAGTGTGGGCGAAATGATTGCGCAGGTGCAGGGCCAATTGGGAAGAGAGATCGGACGATAAATTCTGATGGAATGAAATTACGGCAAGACATCATCATTAGATCGCTGTGGAATAATGAGGGATACAAATAACCAGAAGTGCCACAAAATTATTGAATAATGGAAGGAGAAATGTAAGAAAATCTCTAAAGGGTACAAAAGGAGAATTAGGAAACTGCTCGAAGGAAAATTAAATAGAAGGAATATCATTAAATCAATGATTACATGAACTATTCTAGTATTGAGATACTCTGCTTTCCTTTCTGAAGTACACAAACAGCGAGTTACAGGACTTGGTTAGAAGAATTAGAAAGCTGCTCTCAATGCACAATGAACCACCCTTAAAGTAATTCCGGTAGATTCTACCTACCAAGAAAAGAAGGTTGCAAAGTATTACTAAAGAGAGAAGATTCTGTTAGTACCCCATTATTTTGGGAATGGGTAATAATTTTGTTGGACGGAGTGAAGAAGGAATATTATCATTAGAAATGGCCAAAAATTGACTGAAGCAGTAGAAGAATTCAAGAGAGGTAAGACCAACAGCTCAAACAGATGGAAGAATTGGAATTACATGCTGCTGATTCATGCAACAAACCAGGAATGTTGGAAGTAAAGAACATTGACCCTGGCCAAGGTACGGAAACCTGAATCGAGAGATCGAATTGTAGCCGCTCAAGAAAAGTCATTAGGACGTGTCTGATAAAAGCAAAGATCGACAGCCCTCAGTCATTCAAAGAATGTGGAATCTTCAGGAAAGGAGGCGAAAGTATCAGTAATCCCTTCAATGAGTGCAGTATACTAACACAAAAGGAGTATAAACACATGCATAACTGTGTAATAATAATAATAATAATAATAATAATAATAATAATAATAATAATAATAATAATAATAATGATAATTCATGTCGTTTCTCACATCCCAGTCTCTCCAGCTCTATTGGACAGAAAGCTGTTAAACGTTCACTCTTACGTATGTAGCAGCTGATCTTTTAGCCTCTCACCACCAGCCTTAACGCCCTTCTCTAAGGACCACTACATGATGCAACATAGGAATCGCTTTGTGAGTTTTGGGAGGGGCCGGTCATCAGCTTATTGAATCTGAACGGATATTCATTCCAATCACATATAATTAAACGTTCCGTCAGCGCAAGCCACTTACTCATGTCTTCCTGCAGATATGACAACAAATAGTTAAAGATGCCACACACACACTTCTCACTTTTAAGTGTAAGGCATATCGTTCACTATGACATGCTATTGGTACCCCTCTTGATTGAAATGATCCCTATCCGCACATCAAACAGGACTCTTTCTTGATAGTCTCTTGATGAAACAAGAAAAGGCTTTTTAAGTTCGGAAATATAGAAATAAGTAAATTTCCTCTTTTCTCGACGTTTGTTTGTTAGCTTCAGGAAAAGTTTATTTGTCTTCTTTCATTAGTTTCGTCAAGGATCTGCTCTTTCAGAAAAATTGGTCTATGTTTAATGTTGCTTGTAGCGTTAGTAGATTTTCATTTTTGTTGCTGACAATCAAAATTCTACTTTTATTGTCACTTGGCAAAATATTTTTCTGTTATTAAAAATGTCGTGGGGATTATTTACATTCGTCTTACTGCCGAGGGAAATACCATTGCTTTCTTTCTTCTTGTTTCTCTTTATTTTCTGTTCTTTTTTATTTTCTTGGGGGGACAGTATTTTTTCTACAAAATACGCTTGTTAATTTTCATTTTCCCGCTTTTTCGAACATCGTTGATTTATGTTCTCTTACGCTATTTTTAACCCCCCCCCCCCCAACTGCATATGCATAGATAAAGAATCTTAAAGTCATATTCATTCCTAAAGCAGACCTTTCTTGTCTGAATGTAGTATAGAGGAGATGTCGAGACTGCTCAAAATCTGTCTGTATGATCTTTTCCTTTGCTAGTTCTGGGGGAGCAGGAAACGCCTGTAGCATTCGCAGCCCCTGTCTTGCAATGTTGGATCTGAGCTCAATAATATTTCTCTTCAGCCTTTGAAAGTCAAAACCCGCCGATGAAGACATCAGATATAATTCCGGAAGGTCGGCGGTTTGCTGAGGAAGGACTGATCTTAGAGATTATTGTGTGAACTCGATCATTGGACTCCGCAAGTGTTTTGAGAGTGGGAGAGAGTAGTGGCCTGCGAATACTTGAGTAAAGACGGCATAAGCACAACCAGTTCAGAGAAGCAGGGGCCATTATTGTAGCGATAGAAACAAAAAAAACCCACAGATAAGAACAACAAAGGTAGTAATAATAATGATAATGATAACAATGACAATAATAATAATAATAACAACAGAAACAGCAGCAATGAGTATAATTACTACTACTTTCTTCACTGCTACTGCTACTAGCATTAATAGTATCACCATCATTATCATCATTACTACTACTACTACTACTACTACTACTACTACTACTACTGCTGCTACCACTACTTCTACTACTACCATCACCACCACCACCTACTACTACTACTACTACTACTACTATAAAGAAATGACGTGACAGGATACAAAGAAGAATAGATAAACGCTACAGAAATACGATATAACAAAAAATTGCGACATCAAAAGAACGCCTGAAACAAGAGATCCTCACTCAATGACAAAATATCTGAGCTTTGAAAGCAACGATCATTCTTTGAACAAAATAAACAGTTTGTCTCCAAGTGAAAACGATTTTATCATTAACTAGATGAACAATAAATATTGGCTTCAAATTATAGCACAAGGCCAGCAATTTCGTTAAAAAAATAATCAGTGTTCGTTAAAAAAATAATCATTGCAACATCAACAACAAGCGGCGAAGTAGAATTTTAGTGAGGTGTGTCTTCAGTAAAGGAAACATCACAAAATTTTTTAATATGTTTTGACGACTTTTCGCAATAATTAATACAATATTTGAGTAATGTTGGGTCGCCGTAATAACCCGAAAAATAAGCAAATTATACAAAATGCTACCTGGAAACCACAAGACATGATGAAATCTTAAACTAGTTAAAATATGATATAGGGCACATGTTGCTAGAGTTGTTTAATAAGGTAATACCGGGCTGTAGAAGACACTTACCTAGCTCACCGGGAGAGAAAAAATCTGAAGCCCCATGTCTAAGGAAAACATAAAACTACAAGCTCATAATCTACCTTAAGGCCGTAAATGCAATAATTTTGCAAGAAATTATTTTTATTACTCCTTTTTGCTTTTGAATAGCAAATTAATTAGTAATCATTAATTAATGATGGTAATCTAATGAAAAAAATCACAGACATTTGTTCCCTTAATGTTTAGCCGAAAACTGTTCGCATGCCTACAAGGTTTCCTAGAAAGCAAGCCTTGGTAAGCATTAGATATGCAGACATTAAATATGCAGACTGCAATATATGGATGTTCTTTTTTTTATTTATTTACTTCCATACCATCTAGATATACAAAAGCTGTTTATCGTTTAAAAGGATTATTTCTTAATCTCATAACCGTATGGGGTCCGATGATTGGCATTACTTATATAAACCCACGTGATTCCAAGGAGACACTCGTGTAGAATGAAACTAAACTCACCACTCATTTGGTTTTTTGATTCAGCGTATGTTATATCGTACGTGCGGATGACCTCTACTCAGCGTTCACTTCCGGTGACTGACTCTACCGAGCTTGACGTCTAGTCTATCGACGGCTCCGCTTCGCTCTCCCGCTCTTCCGTTCTCGCGCTCTTCGTCTAGCTATTTATACGTATTGGACTAGCCTACTTATCGCCTGGGGGCGTCCACGCAACAGTGTATTTGATATTTCAGCTACATCACTAGTCTCTCTGGGAAAATGCACACGTGTCACAACTTTGATTTTTCACTTGTTGCAAATCATTCTGAGATATCAAATTTTCTTTAACATTTTTCAAGTGGAACCATTTATAATTAATTTACTTGGTTACTATATCTATTATAGTTATTATTGGCTTTAGAATAGAATGGTAGATTAGTTGAATGCCAGACAAAATACATAAAGTTATTCAGTTCAGTCTATTTATATCCTAATAATAATGACGTTGTCTGTCATTTTTCTAGTTTCGATAAAATATGTACCGAAGAATTACTGGAGTCGATACATTCCAAGATATAACTTCTCGTACCTATACTTCAGAACACACTTTCTAGTAACAGAATTATCGATCTCATCTACATATTCCCTGCTAAATATTTTACAACGTCTTAACATAGAAAGTATGCCAATAACGAACAGTGAACAATTCTTGGTAATCAGAGACCATTCCGTTTCAATCTTCTCATGAAAACCATTTTACTTCAATTAATACACTTTTAACCTTACGAAAAGGATGATCATCTGCTTTCTTTTTACTTCCTTTGCTACTTCCTTCAGGCATTTTGCATTTTTTTCAATAGAATGTTTTCTACTTGGTCAAAACAAATATTTGTATCTTGTCAGTGCAAATGCTTTATTCGTAGCGAATACAGACAATTTGTTTCTAACAAATATAAACACTCTCTACATAGTCAATACAGGTATTTTATATCTTATCAATGCAAATGTTTCCTCTCTTGACATTATAAGAAACTTGTTATTAGTAAATACGAATTATTTTGGCTTAGTCGAAAAAATGAAGCTATGCCTTTTAAGAATCTATTGTTTTCTCTTTCTAAAATGATATTCAAGCAATGACCGGTTGAGGTCGTTAATATGTTTCTTTGAATTTTTTCTTTATTCAGACATAAAAATTCATATTTTTATTTTGTGGTATCTAAGCTCAGATAAGGAAGCTTCCGGAAAGGAACGATTTTTGCTGTTGCCAAAAGTGTTGATACCGAGAAAATAACATCGGCACAAGACAAATCGTAAACATTATTTATATTATTTACTTTTGACGGACATTTGTCCTCATCTTGTTTGTTGTTAACACAACGTTTTGGCTGATATACCCTCCAGCCTTCATCATGTGTCTTGGGGAAATTTAGAACCTGGGTGCTCATTCTTAAGGTATTTTTCGATGTTATTACTATTATTATTATTATTATTATTATTATTATTATTATTATTATTATTATTATTATTATTATTATTATTCAGGACACCTATGAAGGCCGGAGAGTATATCAGCCGAAACGTTGTGTTGACAACAAACAAAATGAGGACAAATATCCGTCAAATGTAAATAATGTAAATAATGTAAATAATGTACATAATTCCTCATCTCTTAAATATGGAAACGTAAAATCGTAAACAAGAAAGAAAAAGAAGGACAGAAATAAAGAAAAGTCGAAGAAAAGTATTCTACGCAAAGTTTGTCATTCGTCAGGGAGTTTTGTCTTCGTACGCAGCAGAAAGAATATTGGGATCGGCTGCGGAGTCTTTTATGCCTGCCCCATGAAGAACGGCAACAAAATCAGAATGAACTCATTCATACTGAGAATTGAAATCGTGTTATGTTCGGATTCATCTCACTCGGAAAATTATACTCTCCGGTTTTTGGAAAACCTGACTAGAGGAAATAATTGAGAAACTACACGAAGTCTGATCACAATTTCCAACCTAGAATTACACTTTGAGAAACAAGGCATGGCTTTTTCTGATAGAAATAAAACAAATATAACTTAGTATGTCTCCGATGCTAATGAGATATTTTTTCACTTTGCTGTTGTTTTCTGTTTTTGATGATGATGATGATGATGATGATGATGATGATGATGATGATGATGAGGATGAGGATGATGATAGTGGTGATGATGATGATGATGATGATGATGATGATGATGTTAATGATGAGGATGATGATGATGATAGTGGTGGTGGTGGTGGTGGTGATGGTGGTGGTGGTGGTAGTGGTGGCGGTGGTGGTGGTGGTGGTCTCGGATGATGAAAATGATGACGGTGACTCAACAACGACGACGATGCCGATGATGATGGTGATAATGATGATGATGATGATGATCATGATGGGGAAGATGGCGATGGAAACTGCAATTTTTTGAGGTGGGGTTATTTGTTTTGTTAAGGGCTGGTAGATGTGTTGTTGTTAGATGTAGTAGTGTTTGGATAACGTAGTAGTAGTAGTAGTAGTAGTAGTAGTAGTAGTAGTAGTAGTAGATGTGGCAGTGGTATGTAATATCCATTATTCGAGTGAAATAAAATAACCTTAAAAAGAACCAAAACAAAACAACAGTCAAAGAGCTAGAAATAAATAAGACAGCTAAATGAGAATGGAAAAAAAGGAATCATTGACCTTAAAAAAAAAGGCGAAAATAAACTCAAAATGAAAGAAAACAGGAAAAAATACACGACTGAAAAAAATGCTGAAAAACTCGAATCTCTGGGATGAAATAAAATAGATTTGAACAAAAAAAACCATAAGAGTATAGAAAAACACATAACATCATCTTTGGGAGAGAACTAACGTTTGGTTGAACCGATTTATAATCGGTTTTTCACTGTGCTTCGTTGTTGATTTGAGAGAAGACAAAAATCAAAAATATATATATATATAAAGGTGGAACCTCACATAACAGGGAAGTTCATTTATCGTTAGAAAGCACACAACCATCGCCCGGTGTATCGCTACAATCTATGACCTGAGTGGAGAACGTGACTTGAATATATGTTGAAGTTGGACCAATAGTGCAGATATTTTCTTCCTTTATCTCGGCATACTTCACAGTTCTAGCTTCCACTATTTCTCTTGCATCATCTTTCACTCCCACTATTATATATTCTTCCTTTCCCCGATTTACTAACCATCAAATATTTTAAGACATGTATGTGTGTGTGTGCATGTGTGTGTGTGCGTGTTTTTATATATTTGACTCAAATATTATAGTTTTTTCAAAAGCACAATTATTTATCATTATTATTATTATTATTATTATTATTATTATTATTATTATTATTGTTGTTATTATTTCATATGTAAAAATCGCATACTCTGATTCATCCTCCTACTACCACTACAGCGTATTTTGCTCTTCTATAGTTTTCCACATCTATATCTATAACTCCTTTAACATCCATATTTCCTTGCTATAATTTCTTTCCTATATATGTGTGTGTGCGTGTGCGTGTGAGAGAGAGACAGAGAGAGAGTGTGTAAAAAATATATGTGTGTGTATGCGTGTCTGAATGCGTGTGTGTCTTCTTACCTCACTTTATTTTCCTGGACAAATTCTATGAAATACTATTTTCCCTGTATCCTGCCATTCCATTCATTATTATAACATAACATGAGATTTTTTTTTCTATATATATATTTTTGAGAAATTATTTTTGGCTATTCTTTCTCTAAGTGACTTCAACATTTTCAGCAAATTTCTCGAGAAATTTCAATTCGATGCTTGTATTTCCATTTAAATATTAATACTTCCCACTACATTAGTAATTCATTTGCAAATAATTATACAGTTTCTTACTTAAATCAGTGCTGTGCGAAAAAAAATAAACAAAACAAAAAAAGACAAGGCAAGCAGGACAAATACACAGAGAGAAAAATAGATTTACAAGGAGTTAGAATGTGCCACACACAATGCGCAGAATCATCTAACATCTGTCCAAAACAACTTATTCTTATCACTCTAACATTATTCACCGTTTCTCTTTCTCCTTATATATATATCTATTTATTTATTTATTTATGTACAAGTATATTACAAGTATATATATATATATATATATATATATATATATGTATGTATGTATATATATACACACACACATACAGAGATAGATAGATAGATAGATAGATAGATAGATAGATATGCGTATGTGTGTGTGTGTGTGTGTGTATGCTTCCTTAAATAAAGTTTTTTTTTATTTTCGTTAAACAAACGTTTAAAAAAAATTTTTTTTTAGAAGTGTTGCATTTTCTTATTAGCTTTACTTCGAGCTGGATTAAAAGGAAGAATTCCTAAATTGGCATCCGACTTATCCTAATTTTCACAGTCGCGTTTCCATATATGGTGTTTGAATCCATGTATGCTTTTACGCTACCGGTATTTCGAAGGGAGTAATCACACATTTTCCGACTAAAGGTGAATTTCATACGAAGTGAGATGGTTCATGCTAACATTTTAACTTTTACTTGTTTCAGTCAATACAGCGGCCATGCTAGACAGCTCTCACTCCGCACGCTTGCATACATACATACATACATACATACATACATACATACATACATACATACATACATACATACATACATACATGCATACATACATACATACATACATACATATCCACTGGGTATTCTGTCATCAGAGACAAGGTGAGTATATTCTTAAGCAGTTCTATATTTTTCGCAAGAAAGAACAATATTATATGTGTGTGTGTGTGTGTGTGTGTGTGTGTGTGTGTGTGTGTGTGTGTGTGTGTGTGTGTGTGTGTGTGCGTGCGTGTGTATGTGTGTGTGTGTATGTATGTATATATATATATATGTGTGTATAATGTAACATATATGTATGCATGTATAATGCTGTTTTCATATAAGCTCATGCCGATCACTGTGCAATGACTAAGGAAAATAGTCTAATAAAGGGCCCTCCACAGAAAAATGAAGGCTTTCTTATCCGCATATGAATATATATATATATATATATATATATATATATATATATATATATATATATATATATATATATTTGATGAAAAAGGACAACAAAAATGAAGGTATCTCAAGTTATTTAGAATATTTAATTGGAGTAAGGTGAATTTGAAGTAATTAATTAATTATTGGATGTTATAAGTGTTTAGCTAGTATGAAAATGCTCCACGTGGGTATATAGAGTAAGAAAGACACTATATACCCGCGTAGACCATTTCCATACTAGCTAACTACTTAATCTATTCCTTCAACATGAATGTAACATCCAAAATACTGCCCGAATACTGCCTGGACTTACTGTCTGTCTGTCCCCCACCGACACTTGATATCTAGTTTTAGTTTGTTCCTGTCCTCGTAGGGTAGCAGTTCGTCAGAGATATGACAGAATAAATACTAGTATTCAAAAAATAAGTACTTGGAGTCGATTGATTGGCCAACCACGGCCAGTGACTGAAACAAATGAAATATAAAAGGGATAAAAAGTAGTCGATGTTATATGCTAATTAAGGCTTAATGAATTCAGTTTCAGAGTGGTTTTGCTATAAAATAAATTATTTTTTGTTTTCTTGCTGTTCTGTCATTGAATCGCAACAACGATGGGATAGAAAGATTGAATAGTTTTAGTTAGACTTATCCCTAACAGTGCTTTATATGTTGACTCTGGAAAATTGTCTTAGTGTATGGTTTCCTGATCTGCTGCTGATGTACTGCGATTATTTCCCTAAGTGTTATACCTGTTTGTCCAATGTAGTGTTCACAACAACAATTATGTTACAATGTGTATTAGTTGTCTGAATTACACGAAAACTTGTTATCAATTTAAATATGGGGCTCTGTTTTAAGTGGAAGCCGAGGCCTTCTAATAGATAGCTACATTCTGCACTGTTAGCCCGGTTGCATTTACTGCATTCAGGATCCGTAATTGGTGTAAACACCCTGCATAGTTTCCTATCATTTTTAGTGATTTCGCTTCTTTCATACTTTTTTAGGTAATTTTCTAAGGCATTTAGTTATTTATTTATTTATTTATTTTCATATTTTGGTCCTGTAGTAGAATTGACAGGTTTATTCAGATGTTGGTGAAAATTCTGGCGTTTTGGATTGAAAGTTGAAAAATATGTACTCACATATTTTCCTATTTGTAATTTATTGTTTGACAGTCCAGGATCTATTTTGATTTGCTCTCGGAATTTCTAAAAGAATCAGCTTTATAGGGTATTTTCTTTTGACAAGCAATTTTGAGAAGTATATGTATATATATATATATATATATATATATATATATATATATATATATATATATATATAAGCAAAAGTGCTAGTTCTAATATCTCTCTAAGAGATCAACGCAGTAGTTGTACTTACAAGTAATGTTTGTAGCCACTTCAATATGGTTGTCCGTTCGGACGGACTTAACTGTAATGTTTTAACCTCCTGTAGTTGGTTAACGATGCACAGCTGCATCCGATATATTGCGAGCAGGGGAGCGAACCCTTACCACATGATAGCGACCAGCAGACCAGCTTAATTTCGGCCTATTTCTGCCTCTCTTTAGTCCTGGACATCTCGTCTGCTAGATATATATGTATTTATATATATATGTCTTTGTGTGTGCGTGTGTGTTTAGATATATATACATGTGTGTGTGCATGAATGCGTGTGTTTATGTGTGTGTGTGTGCTTGTGTGCGTGTGATCAGCTGACCGTCATCCTGTCCTCCGTGTCTAAGTTAGCACTCTGCTCCATAAACTAAATCCTGAATAAATCGACTTCCTCATTGTATGTTCTGATGTGAATCTTTAAAATGTAAAGATCTCCATCAAACACATTATAACCGAGAAAACAGATCAATGCCTTATTTCAGATTTTTTTATATAAAATGTCGCCAGTTGGGAACAATAGCGCCCTTGCTTATAGGTTTAAGGGGTAAAATACAAGCTCCCTAAATTTCTGTCACTCAGTGTGATTTTGATAATGCTTACATTTCTTCTCAATATACACCAGGGGATTTTATATACAATAACTCACCCGCAACATACACACACATATACGCATTCATACACACACACACACACACATTCACACACACACACTCACACACATACATATATACATATACAAAAATTCACGCACACACATACACACGATGGGTTTCCGTAGTTTCGTCTGCCAAATTTCACTCATAAAGAATTAGTCGACGCAAAGCTAATTGTACAACGCAGTGGGACTGAATTCGGAGTCAGGTGTTTGTGAAATCCTTCTTATATATATATACTACACACCGTGCAATATTCTTCCAGGCGTTTTGTTCACTGCAACCTGCTCTTATGTGTAAATATTATTTTCCCTTCCATGATATACAAAATACATTGCAAGTGGGAAGGGTCAGCGGTGTTACCCTCCTATTCAGCAAATAAGAAAAACAAAATAGAGAGAAAGAAAACTTTAAACTTTCCATAATGTCTTCAGATTAAATTATTCCATTTAAATTGTGGTTTCTTAGATAGAGTTGAAGTCAGTAGTTCGTAAAGGAGAAAAACAGGAAATTTTAACATTCACGCCCTTTCCAAAAGGCTTACTGAGCTACGTATAGCAAAACAGTTCCGCTTCGTATCAATAACCGAGTGGCTTATCTCGATTCTATAGCGCTGGAAAATTTAAAGAGAAAAAAAAAGACAAACATTAAAAAAATAAAAATATGTGACTTTTATTTACAAATGAGGTAAACTTTATTGGTTTAGAGTGAGAGACATAGAGAGAGGAGAGAGTGAGAGAGAGATAGAGAAAATTAAAGAGAACGAAAAAAAAAACGAAAATAAAAGAGAGAAAGAGTGAGAGAGAGAAAATAAATGTACTGTTCTCGTTAGATGCCAAAATATATTTGAATATAGACAAAATACCATTTAGTTTATAAAATGTTCATATCTAGTATTACTTCCATTTATGATACTGAGTTTTAAAGCTGTTTACACTTTACAAATCTGTTTGAAAGATTATAACTCTTTGATTTTATTATTCAATCAATTTATACTATACTTTCATGAAAGAGTCCATTTAAAAACGATTTCAACATTTAATATTTATGGGAATTTTCATTTTAGAATATGAATATTTTACTTCATAAATGCAAATTGCTACTCATGTCAGCAACAGTGCCTCCTTCCTAATTTTGTAGGAAATTTGTTAAATTGAATTTTTTAGCAAAAGTTTCATTTATCGAGTACAACGAAATTATCGCAATTATTCATTTGATACCATAATAGGAAAAATGATTTCCGTATATTTCACCTGAATATCAAATGGCTGAGATGATAGGGTATTGGGTAATTAAACGAGAGGTAGCATGTTCGTATACAACTTCCTAAAGGAGATTTTTGTTTTTGTTTTGTTTTTTACTGTGAGGAAGCTTCCAGGTTTTAAATCATGCAGTCCAGCCCTCATTAGTTGCTTCACTGAAGAATAACCCCTAATATGCACGTAGCAGTGTAGCTGTGTTGGATTAGAAGTTGGACATCTTTTGTCGAAAGATAAAGATTGGAAATTTTTGGGTAAAATAGATGCATTTGAATATTTTCAGTGTGGACAGTTGATGTAATTGGTTTGTAGGATTCGGTATATTTAGTGTCATCCAGTTAATAATGGATCGTCTTTAGGGTCCACCTAATGTCTGTGTGGTAGTTCGATAGGCTAATAAAAGCAACAGCCAAATTGCCCTTCAAGTCACGCCAAATGCCTTTCAAGTCATGCCAAATACCCTTCAAGTTACGCCAAATACCCTTCACGTCACAACAGCCAAATGCCCTTCAAGTCATCACAAAAAATAGTTACAATGAATAATGTAGTCCTAGACACACTTATTTGAAGAAAAGAAGACTAATTAATCACGGTTGATCAACATTGCAAGCAACATGGCTCCGAGTTCAAATCTTTAGAAGTTCGTTACAAGGTAGCTTTTATTGGTGAGTGGGGACAACTATTCTAATTTTTTTCCAGAAAGTCTTACGTACATTTCTTAATCTTCATGAGAAAGGTTAGGTTAGCAAAAACGAACAACACAAAAAAAAATATATCGTGCCAAAAATAGTTTTGTTTCCCTATATCCCTTCGAGATACTATTGATTAGCATCATTCCCTCGTCGATAAAATAAATATTTACACTAAGGATATACTAATCGGATAGTCATCATCCATTGCAAAATC
>NC_142935.1:97842737-97847737 GCF_046866305.1 Octopus bimaculoides
CGTGTGCAAACACTTTGCATATATTCATTTTTAAATATGTCTCTAATAAGTTTATTATAGACACCTGGTAATTAAATTTATCTCCAATGATACAGCTTGCAAACTTTTTTCTCGTTTTTTCCTAAACACGGATTCTAATCAATGAATACTGAAGTGAATGTGGCATAGAGTTTGAATTTATATATAATATACATACACACGTGCATATATATATATATATATATATATATATATATATATATATATATATCACAAAATTCTATGAACCAGAATATTTAACTGTAGCTATAGAATTTTGTTGTAACAGAATGCAGTCATTATTGCATATCATATGAATTTGATTCCTTGAATTTATAATTATTGGTGCAATGAATGGGAGTAAATTGTGAGTTATGAGTCGCTTTCATAACAACCAGCTTTCATATGCAAGTGCGTATATGATAATCGCTTGAAACGCGACAGTAGAAACGTGTATACGTCTTCTTCTTCGCCTATTTATCAGCGGCTGAGTATGGAGATGTATATTATATTGCCCTACTAGGTGACGCTTATTAATGCCTGCTTGTGATTGCGTATATGTGTGTGTAAGTGTTTGTCTGTGTGTTTGGAGGCGAGTATAGCAATTATATTTATCAATAAATGTAAATATTGGTTTCTAAGTTGTCTTTGGTGATGCATTTATCAGTACATGTGTTATAATAGTCAGGTTGTAACTATATTTGTGGACACCATTAATGTCACATTTGTCATCATAAATAATCATTTTGTTGGTACAACTACGGAAGAAAAACAATATGGCGCCGATCATTTGCCGGGAGGGGTGGTATATGCAAATGATTGTATTTATAAGCAATGGGGGATGCGGGTGGAATAGCGACACATTTGAAGTTGCTGTCTAGAGATCAAATTAACGAAGGAGAATTTATCACTAAAAGATGTTTTGAAGTTGCAATAATAAATACCTGTTTCATCAGTAATCTGATAATTACACAAACAGAAAACATATAAACACACATTGAAATTAATAGTTAAATCTATTGAAACAAATACTATCGTAATTGCATAATGAAAAGAAGAGATAAGAATTATATAGATTAATGGATTTCAACAAAGGCTGAATGTTCTTCTTAAATGTCTAATATTTCTTTAATGAATCCTATCAATTTCTTACGACCAAACATAATGACAATTTTTATTATGAGAGGAATATAGTCGAGTCAATCGATATTTAATGCATTACTGAAACTAATTACATAAAATTTACGGTCAAATTCGAAAATTGCTAGTTTTCTTTGCGTTGATTGTCAAAACTAAACACCACTAAGCATTTGTACTCCAATACTCTTACATTTCTGTTATTATAGGAGTTTTTCTAACAAATACTAGAATGTGTGTGCGTGTGTGTGAGTGTAGAAGGCTGGAAAGGAACACACGAGTTGATATATAAATGAAAAAGAAAGTCAAGGTAGAAAATGCTAAAATAATTTTATAAAAAACATTTCAGTACCGGTTTCGGTCATTGAGACTTTTTCAACTCTAAGTATGGGAAACAATTAAATTTTGGAAAAAATAAATGAAAAATATTTTAAAAGAATATTTGCATAGTATTCAAATACAAGGGGCATTTCCTTGTTTCTGCCTGTCCCTGTCTCTCTTGTGGATTCGAGATCGTTGTCTTGATATATATATATATATTCATGTTAAAGAAAGAAGGCTTAATGAAAATCAGAAAGATGGAAGTACGTGGAGTTCGGTCATCTTAATTCTTCGAAATATACACAAGGTAAAATTGAATTCACAGATTCAGCTCTGGTGAATATTCATTGTTGTAGTGAGCTATCCTATAAGTATATAATGTGTCCCTCGCTTAATTTCAATGGAAAATTTTTAATATTAGCACATTGTACACACTACTTGGCAAAGTTATCTCGCTACATTGCGAGATCGAACCTACCAAAGACCACTTTGCCTTTCGTCCTTGTGAGGTTTATAAAATAAAACACCAGGCAATGACTTGTGGTTTTGTGCCTACGTAAAATAAGATCATTCATAATTATTCTGGCACATTATCTAATATAGTATCTATTATTAAATATAATACACTTTTAAATTTCAAATTTTATACATTTTATACACTTCAAGGTATCGTTACATTCATAGTTTCAAGCCAATCACCTAAACTCCGCAGATCAAACTAGTTATGACGAATTCATCGCTGTTTATATACATTCACAGTACATTATAGTTATAGAAAATGTTAACTTTCAATATAAAACTTTTAGTCAAGTGTAATAGCAAATGTTTCTGGTAGACAATGCCCTGTGCTGAGCATAATTTTGAATATGGCGTACTTTAAGGCCTCAAGATACAATATATATGTTAATAGTACTGTGTTTATGCTGATTGCGTCTGTGAGCTCCCTTTTGAAGGAAACACACAAAAGTATCAAAAAGAAAAAGAAAATGATTTAGGATAAAATATATATAACATGTAATGCATTTGAGAGACCTTAACTATTTTAAACAGCATAACGGAAGAACCCGAGTAACTTGTTTATAATCCGAAAAAAAAGGGCTTAAATACTGTACACCACTCTATTGCCGACGTTACAGAATTACCATTTACCAAATTCTGAACTGTTAGTTATGAAAATAAGAACCAAGCAATGATGATGCAAGGTTTTTTTTTCTGTTTGAAACTAAGAATTCCAGTGAATTTCTAAATATTAAGTTAGTGCATCGTCTTAAACTTTTATTATGTTCCTTACTATTAATTTCTAGGTTGTACCTTCGGCAAGATGTCTGAGCTGAGATCGCGTATTAAATGCAAAATAGTTGCATCATGATAGAATGAGTCAGCCAATTAAAGATACATAGATATACTGTTATAATCAATCTTCTTCCTTCCACTGGTATATGGTCCAATCAGAAGTGTAATGAATTATGATTAGTGTCACTTATGTTAAAATATATACAATTCCATAGGGAAGCTAAAAATGGTAAAGATATGAATCATTTTTCATTAAAGAGAGCTAAAAATTTCAGAAGATAATTAAAAACAATAGAAAAATATGAAAATAAGTGATTAGTAACTTTTAAGCAAATAACATTATTTTATAACAAAAGTATATCCCTCAAGAGTTTAAAAGGAATACCGTACTCACATACACACACACACACACACACACACACACACACACACATACACACACACATACACACACACATACATATGTTCAGTATCCATGAATAGATAGATAGATAGATAGATAGATAGACGTGAGACTGATTATGTTCGTGTCTAAATATACAAGAACGAATGTGAGGAGCAAGTGTACTCTTTATTAAAATTGAAGTTCTAATTTTACATTTGAAGATACATTACAAATAGTTACCCCGATTCCGGTTTTCGGGCGATTATGTCAAATGGTAGATATCATGCAGTAGATATTTAAAAGATATCCAACACTGGAGATATTAAAATATATCGATCACTTTTGCTTGGTTAGGTTAGAAACGAAACGATCATATTGATCCGTCATATAACGGTTGAATTCAAAATGCATGACAGGGTGAGGGGGGGGTCATTGTTTGTTTTGACAAGGGATGATACCGGAGAAAGAGTAACTCACATGAAAATATAATTGCAAATATGTACATGGAAAAATTATCATTTATATTTGCAGTATTTCTTTAAAATACTCTGTGTGTGCGCGCCCGTGCGCACGCGCATGTGTAAAATTGATAAATGCAACAAATATTAATTGCAGGAAAAGAACTCTGTAAGTCGGTTCAATTAAGAACACATACAGGTGAATCAAGAAATTTGACACAAAATAAAGTCAAGTTAAAATATTTGGTTAAGTGGAGGGTTCTATCCTGAATGCTCATTTATCATTAAAGCCACTCCTCGTTAATGCCACGTTTAAATGAGGCGTAGCTTTGTTCAAGATCTCTCTGCCCGCTGATAGATTCATTATCACACTGAATCGCACTGCTAACACAAGGTAGGACTTTAATACACCCGGAAGTACACTATAGCTGCTAAGCGAAATACAATACCCTTACAAGCAATATGTACAATATATACGTCCCAGTTTTCAGGGACGCTTACGACGTCGAGGGATCTAGTTGATCCGATCAACGGAACAGCCTGCTCGTGAAATTAACGTGCAAGTGGCTGAGTACTCCCCAGGCACGTGTACCCTTAACGTAGTTCTCGGGGATATTCAGCGTGACGCAGTGTGACAAGGCTGGCCCTTTGAATTACAGGCACAACAGAAACAGGAAGAAAGTGTGAGAGAAAGTTGTGGTGAAAGAGTACAGCAGGGTTCGGTACCATCCCCTGCCGGAGCCTAGTGGAGCTTTAGGTGTTTTCGCTCAATAAACACTCAGAACGCCCGGTCTGGGAATCGAAACCGGGATCCTATGACCGCGAGTCCGCTGCCCTAATCACTAGGCCATTACGCCTCCACACGTGTGTGTGTGTGTGTGTGTGTGTATATATATATATATATATATATGTGTGTGTGTGTGTGTGTGTGTGTGTGTGTGTGTGTGTGTGTGTGTGTGTGTGTGTGCATGTACATATATATACATATATACATATCCATATATATATATATATATACGACTGGCTTCTTTCAGTTTACTCACAAGACTTTGGTCAGCCAGAGACGCTATAGTAGAAGGCACTTGCCTAAGATGCCACGCAGCGGGACTGAACCTAGAACCATGTGGTTCAGTACTATACACACACACACATTATATTATATTGGTATATTATAATATATTATATCATATGTACGTATGTATGTATGTATGTATGTATGTATGTATGTATGTATGTATGTATGTATGTATGTATGTATGTATAGATAGATAGATAGATAGATAGATAGATAGATAGCTAAGTGCTTATACTGATATGGAAATATGTATGTTCCTCCGCAGAGAGATCTTTTGTAGGTATGCAATTGGTTTAAATCCTGTGTTGCGACA
>NC_142935.1:97850237-97852737 GCF_046866305.1 Octopus bimaculoides
ACCCTTAACTAAACCCTTGCTCGATTTATTGAAATAAGTAAACGAATACATGAATGTGGAATGTTTATATCTCTATTTTCTATGGTAAGCACCTTTCTAACTGTTTCTCCTAATTTCTGAGAGTTACCTCATTTTCTCCGTAAAGAGGTTACACGCAGAAAAGCGATGTTTGAGACCCGGGTATTTCGTCCAACCATGATATGTTTAGGCTTAGCTTTCTGACATGGCCGCTGTATATAAAATCATTAATTTTCTTTGAGTGACGTAGCCTAGGGTCTTATATGATTATAATTGTGTGTTCACCGGAAATGTGATTCATGCTAAGAAAGTATATATATATATATGTATATATATATATATATATGTGTGTGTGTGTGTGTGTGTGTGTGTGTGTGTGTGTGTGTGTGTGTGTGTGTACGTATGTATGTATGTATCTTCTATTTTTTAATTATTATGAATCTTCCACTGAGGAGGGAGTCGGTTTCCGACAAAGATACAAGGCACCATTTTTGGGATGTATTTAGCACAGACAAATTCACATTTGGAAATTTGGAAAGGTCTTGCCTATTTTTACTGTTCCACTCACAGACTGGACTTGTACGAATTAGCCGGTCGATTTCTCTTTCTGAAAATCCCAGTTTATCCAGATTTTCCTTTAAGCATTTACTAACACAACCTAATGCTCCAATTATGATTGGTATGAATATGAATTCATAGTCTGGATATAGAATCTAGAGGTTTCGAAGCAGTTGCCCATAGATATCCTCTTTTTCTTTGATTTTCAAAGAGGTATTTATATCTGCAGGGCAGCTGACCTCTACGACAGTACATTTGCATGTATGTACGCATGTATGTATGTTTGTATGTTTGTAAAGATGCATGGATGCCCGTATGAATGCATGTGTGTGTAGGTGTGTACGTTGCGTGTTTATATTACTATTTATAGTATATTTTCATTTTCAAATGACAATATACCTAAAAATATATTTATATGTTATTTTCACATCGGTATAAAGATGAGTTCTTCCATTTTCGAGAAGATTTTCTAAAGTTTAACAAGAGGAATTTTTTTATAGTTTTCGTTACATATATAAATGAAGACGTCTTGCACGGGCGTTTTATCGCATAAGAAGTCTTCATGCGGGACTACGATGAAATTTTGACCAAGCAGATATTTCTAAGTTTCTCTGGGTCCCCAAATTTTTATTTCTATCAGATGATCCCGGTAAAGTCTTGTAATGATATCATCGACTATAATGGCGATGTTTAAAGTGTTTAAACGTATATTTATCGTCAACTGCATTGCTATGCTCTCCAGAAGCCACTTACTCCAATTTGTTACAAGAGCATTTATGCTCTGACATTAAGTCAAAATCTAGTCCGTTATCATTCGAGTCAATAGCTTGCATATGCAGCCATCTGTTCTTGCTCTTTATATTTTCAACCAATCTCTAATATCCACAGAATTTATGTTCTATATAATTAAGTTATTTTAAAAGCCTTTGTACAGTCATATCTCAGGTTTACATATTGTATACAGCTAATTCAAGGTTTGACAGCTGACTGAACACACCGCATTTAGGTGAATTAATGATATTGGCCAATAACTGGCTAACCCTAGGCAAACCGTGTTACAGGCTAGTAGTCTTACAATCTACCAGATCTACGTGCTTGAGAGTATGATCTTATAGCTATTTTTCGTTGCAATTAAGCATAGACACTCTTATGTCCTTGGCACCCTTAACTTAACTCAGCAGTAGAACTAACACGTGACAAGCAGGAGAAAGAGCTGCACTTGCACTCGACTAGTATTCATTTTTCAGTTGAGTAGAGTATAGGAACATGGAATGAAATGTTTTATTCAAACACATAACCCGGCCCAAGTACTCGTCATTGGGCATTAGGAATCTGTGTCGAATAACTTAATCACTAGGACACGCATCTTTCCGTATTGAAAATTATTTAGGGAATTAATATCAATTTATTTTTCTGTTTCGAGTGTTGCAAATATCGTTTTCTGAGTTTTCAGTATTTTTACTCTTTCTTTCATAACATTCTTTCTATTGTTTCGTCTGTCTTTACGTTCTGAGTTCAAATTCCGCTGAGGTCGACTTTGTCTTTCATCCTTTCGGGTGTCAATAAATTAAGTACCAGTTGCGTACTGGGGTCAATCTGATCAACTGGCCCCTTCCCCCAAAAAATTCGGGCTGTGTGCCTAGAGCAGAAAAGAACATTCTTTTTATTCGTATGAAAACAAATACACTATTGATGAGGGGGGGGTTCTGAGTAGGTGTTATCTCTGTCTTCTGAGATTAATGAAATTATACTGGATTGCCAGCTTGATGACTTTAAAAAGAATATTTTCTAAAAGAAAGGGGACAAAATTTGAAGAAAGAGCTCAGCACATGCACGAAGATGTATGATGTAGCAGGGGCAGTATGAGGACTTGTGGGTTTCATGGACGTAATAGAAATGTTAAGAAGCCAATTAGTTTGAAATA
>NC_142935.1:97857737-97867737 GCF_046866305.1 Octopus bimaculoides
ACTCTTTCTTACGATCATCATCAGCATCATCATCATCATCATCGACAACACCACCATCATCACTATCACCAACATCATCATCATCATCATCATCATCATCATCATTATCATCATCACCATCATCACCATCACCAGCATCATTCTCATCACCATCATCACAACGCTGGTGTTGAGGAATTATGGTTTTTATTTTCTTTCTGATGACGTCCATGGCAGTGCAGATGATTAAAATGTTGAGGTTCATCCTTGTCAAGATCTTGTCAAATATTCCGACCATGACCACCTTGGCTTTTAAATATCAATCTCTAATGTCCAATGTGTTCTCTCTTTATAAACAGTAACAACGTAGATTTGCGGGAGGTATTGCCGTGATTTTTGAGCGACCATGCGGTGCTTGCTCCCTCGTTTGTTCAAGGTGTTAAGGGATGGTGAAGAAAGTGAAAGCGATTTATAATGTGCGTGGTTAATCTTTTTCGTGATGCGGGAAGGCAGCGACCAGAGGGCGACACAGGACTTCCGAGACAGGACGGAGGGACGCATGACGGTAACTGCAAACCGGAAGCCTGGTCTGCAAACTGGCAGCAAAGTAGGCTAAAAGCCCACAAAGTGTAAGGTGCAACGCTGGATTAACCAGTGAGCAAAATAAGCACGTGCTTAGGCCACCAACAAAAGTGGGGGATGGGAGGGGCACCCAGATTCTTGTGTTGGACCGGCCAAACTAATCTCGTGAGTAATGCCCGATCCAGTTGCCTTCAATTGTTATCAGCTTGCTGCCAATTCTGGGAACTTCGGGCACATGTGGCTGTCTGGTAAGAAGTTCGCTTCGCAACCAAACAATTTTCCTCAGCTAGATTAATTCTCAGAAAACAGGTTCCCGTAAAGATAAAAGGCAAAGTCGACCTCGGCGGAATTTGAACTCAGAACATAACGGCAGACGAAATACCGCTAAGCATTTCGCCTGGCGTGCTAACGTTTCTTATTTCTTTACTGCCCACAAGGGGCTACACACAGAGGGGACAAACAAGGACAGACGAACGGATTAAATCGATTATATCGATCCCTGTGCGTAACTGGTACTTATTTAATCGACCCCGAAAGGATGAAAGGCAAAGTCGACCTCGGCGGAGTTTGAAATCAGAACATAGCGGCAGACGAAATACCGCTAAGCATTTCGCCCGGCGTGTTAAAGTTTCTACCAGCTCGCCGCCTTCTGCCGAGTAATATCATCAGAACGAAAAATAAGAACAGTTTTGAGAAGTGTTTATTCACCATTACATGTTTTCCATTTGCTAATAGGCGTTACAAAATTGTTCATGTAGTAGAAAACACGTAAGATATCTCTTACTAGAAATTCTGCAAACCAAGAATCCAATAATATTATTTGTGTGCGCGTGTCTGCATCTATATATATGTAAATATATATTGGCGGCGAGCTGGCAGAAACGTTAGCGGGCAAAATACTCAGCGGTATTTCGTCTGCCGTTACGTTCTGAGTTCAATTTCCGCCGAGGCGGACCTAGCCTTTCATCCTTTCGGAGCCGATTAAATAAGTACCAGTTACGCACTGAGGTGGATGTAACCGACTTAATTCCATTGTCTGTCCTTGTTTGTCCCCTCGTGACATTTAAGAAGTATTTGGAACGCCATGTGTAGCCTTAAACATGAAAGGAGTTATCTTTTACCGAGAACCTGTTCTTTTAGAGCCCATGTTTGCTTCCACATCTCTAGAGTTAAAAAGATGTCAGATACATAGAGAGAAAAATCAAAACTAGGAAACAAATTGGCTTCCAAAAGTACTTAATTACGTCTCTCTTTAACATCACTCTTAGACATTTCTCTTAGACGTCTCTCTTGGACGTAATTAAGTTTCTCCTAGACGTATTTGATGAAAATTATTGCCATATCTTCTCTGAAACATACATGCATACACACACACACACACACACATGCGCGTTTGTTGTTTTATTCTTTTACTTGTTTCAATCAATTAACTACAGCCATGCTGGAGCATCGCTTTAAAGGGTTTAGTCGAAGAAATCGACCTCAGATCTTATTCTTTGTAAGCCTTGTACTTATTCTATCGGCCACTTATGCCGAATCGCTAAGTTACGGTGACGTAAATACACCAATTCAGTTGTCAAGCGGTGGGGGTGGGACAAGCACAGACACAGAGACACACACATACACATAAATACATACACACACACATATATAGAGAGAGAGACAGACAGTCAGACAGATTTATGCATACACTCGCACGCAAGCATGCACGTGCACAGCACCCACACACACATATATATGTATTTGCACGAGAACTTGTGTTCATACGTTTATATTTATGGTGGTTTTTATGTCTGTGCATAGATATCTTTATGTCTAGTTCTTATCTGGCCACAACTCTAGACATTTCCATCTACATATACTTGCATTTGTTATCTATGAATATATATATATATAGCTCATGGCATATTTTTATGTATCGTTTTGCTTCAATTAATAAGAAAAATCAAAAAACGCAATCTAAAATACTCCAGGTATAATGTCCTAGACTGACTAAATAAAACTCTATATTATATTATTTGTATCTATTTGTATCCAGAAAATAAGAACACAATGATCTATAAAGCTGACTGAGTTGATCCCACGCATAATTACAAAGGCGTTCATTTTGAAACCAGGTGTCCGCCAATTAGTTTTACTTCCGTCTTTATATAGAGAAACCGATGTGTGCAAATATCAGTGCTTTTATGTGTCACCGAGCAATTTAACTTTATATGAAGCAATAAAATTTAATCAAACCTGAAATCATTTTTTAATGAATCGCTATATAAAATTATTCTTTTTACTTTCATTCTTTTGAAGTAATATTTCTCATATGTAGAGAAAGATTTAAGAATTCTAGAGAGATTACACAGACATTGTTCAATTAATGTTGGCGAGTGAGTAAAAATGCATCCACAAGTGTATAGTAAAATAATTCCAATTTATTTATTACCCTTTTTTCTCAACATTTCTCCCTCATCTTTATTTGTTATATTTTTGAGCAAAAACTTCTGAGGAGAAAAAAAAAACATTACAAATAACATGATGAAAATAAGAAATATATTGATAAGAATGTGCTACATGAGTTTATACCTACTCAGTAAGAAAATACAATAAAAAAGAAAAAAATTCCCTGTTTAAAAGAATCGGACAGTCAGTCCCGCGAGGTTTGATGTTAGTCATTAACTGCTCGTCTGTTGCAGAGAAAATGTATCAGGACCGTGTTGTGTTTGTCTGCAATTGTTGTCCAGAGAATGTTAGCCTGTGGCATAGCGAGACCCCCGACTCGAAAGGCAATTGGTTCTCTTATGCGGCTATACAGAGCAATTTACTGCGAGTTTGCCTCACTGCTGAAATGGGCTGCCCATTTTACACAGATTGCTATATCACTTCTCCTTTTGCAACCCCGTGACTCACCCAGGCCGAGTGACAATTACTAAAAATAAATTTGCTGAGATAAAGTAGTCTGCATTGAACGGTTCGAACCGCCAATTTTCGCCCTATGGACACAAATATAATTTTCTGTTCAAGTGTTCTGCCCCTAAGTGAATTTTGTGACGTGAAAATGATGGATAAGAAAGACAGAGCCAAGCTAACAGTAATGGGAAGAAAGTGAATCAGAACGGAGCTGCAAAAAGTAAAACCAGACAAGGAAGGGGAATTACGCAGGGGAGGGGGGAATGCAAAAAAGGGGGAAAAAAAGCAAAACAAATTCTATTTAGTGATTAGCAATGATTAGAGAATTTATTAGCAGCGTTTCGAGGAATAGAGAATAAAGAGAATTGTACTGCGTGTTAAGAAAGAATAGGATAAAATTTAGAAGAACGGTGATAATATTTAGAATGTTCGCTATCAACCTGAAGAGCATTAACGGGTAGATACCATGCCTTAGATACTATACATATTACTGATATAAAAGAAAGATAGGAAGTTGGATAAGCACAGAAATATCTTTAATAAGTCGACTTTAGTAAAAGTCAAGGGAAAATACGTAAATAAGAGGGGAAATCTTTGACAGAAATAACAAAGTGATAGAGTGGAGGAAATATAAATGAAGAGGAGATGGATAAACGTGGCGTTGTAAAATGGGTGACCTCGGAAACTGAGACCAGGGGACGGAGAACAGGAGACAGAGACAGTAGAAGAGAAGAAAAGATTGAGATTCGCGTAATACTGAAATAATCTATGGGTCCTTTACCTATGTATGCAAATATGTAAGGATTTATTTTTGTAAGAATGTATATAAATATAAACATAAGTATAAATAATTGATACAATACGACCATCACCAAGTATAACAAAATATATATATTTGCGTGTATATATATATATATATATATATATATATATATATATATATATATATATATATATATATATATATATATATATATATATATATATATATATATATGTATATGTATATATATGTATGTATGTATATGTATGCATGTATGTATGTAACTTACAGATAGTTGTGAAGTCGAAATTAACAAAACTGAGACTTGTCCACAGTAGAGAACAGCAGATTGAATCAAGAACATTGCAGTGGAGAGAGTTTATTAACGAAACAACTAAAAGATTTTCTCTTTTTCTCAGACTTTGAATCGCCTTTTAGTTTCAATTTAATATTTTCCCCCTCTTTCCAACACGATATCTCATTATGAAGAGGTTAATTTTTTTTTTTTTTTTTTGTTATCCCACGATAAAATATGATATTTAAGTGACTTTGCCTTCTAAACAAAGTTAAAATTACTCAGCTGCAGTTTAAATTATGTAAATTATCGACTAGAATCCATTAGGGAAAATTTATATATGTTTTATATTAGTCAAAGCTTTTTCTGTCATAAAAAGAATACGCAAAATTCACCACAAAAACACAAAACAAATATAAATGTTTGATTGTTTACTTACTTTTATTTTATTTTAATTATTATTATTATTTTTTTTTTTTTTTTTTTTAGGAGTGACCACAGAATATTTATCAGACACTATTCAAAGCTTTCTTTCTTTCTGCTTGCCCTTTGTGGTTTCAAGATAAAGAAAGGAAAATGAATCAAAACTACATGAATGGATTAGTTAACTTCTCTCAGAAGGAACAATTGAATAGTTCAAGAGAGAAAAGCTAACCTTTATATAGAATAAAACAAGAAGGGAAAACAGAAATAAAGAAAGATCATTAATCAGAATAAATCAATGCATATATATGGATTTCTCACCAAAATTGTTAATCAATTTCTATTGTAGCGGCAACTTTACATTTATTCGACCGGACATATATCCGTCTGACTTTCGATCTACACGATAAAATACAGTGCTTGTGTCTGGCGGTGGCTGTGGTGGTGGTGGTGGTGTTGGTTTTGGTGGTGGTGGTTGTGGTGGTGGAGGGTTGTGGTTGTGGGTGAGGTGAATGGTGTTATATGGGGGTCAATTATTTATTAAAATATGTTTCGGGGGGTATAGTTTTAGTTATTAACAATCCAGTTGCGAATATTTACTAAATAGCTCCACAAGCACACACTGACACACACCAATCCACATGAAAACACACACACACACACAGAGTCACATATATGTATGTATGTATGTATGTATGTATGTATGTATGTATGTATGTATGTATGTATGCATGTATGTATGTATGTATGTATGTATGTATGTATGCATGTATGTATGTATGTATGTATGTAGCTATATATTTGTTTCTAGCTTCACAAACAAGAGCAGAGTACTCAGTGCAGTGCTGTAGAGTATAGTTGTGAAGAGTCAGTTATTGAGGCTGTCGCTTCTTAGAGTTGCTCGTTTGACTCGAAGTCTCCGAAAATAAAGCTCACACAATGCACACATCTACGCACACGCACACACATATGAAATTGAATGCAAATACATTAATAAATTCCTAACAGTTGCTTCATTTCATCACTTCTTATGCATATTCCGAAGGAGAAAATGCTACAAAGGCAACATGCTTATATAAACCCGGGTCCGTGCGTATCACGCCAGATGGACGATGGGAAGGATGACTCCCCTTTGCAAATACCGACAAGGCACAGAAAGTGTGTCAATAGCCAGCTGGAGGAGATGTTCTCCTGGGGCTACAAGCTACAGTAGCATTCATCCTTAGGGTTTAGCCGCATTTAAGTGGCAAATATACTTCACGTATGTCTATACTACTTAGACTGCTAAAACCATTCATACTTTAATGTAAATTATTTTATAATTTCCATATTAGTAGTCTGGTTGACCGTTAGGGCACCACTGATGACTTTGCGACTAGATCCCTCCACGTGTCTCTCTCTTTTGATTGTTCCCTGAAGGATTGTTTTGGCCATCCCTGATGAGCGAGTGACATGCCCAAACCACATGAGCTTGCGTTTCTTTATTGTGGTAAAAACGAATGGTTTACACCTGGTAGCTTACTGGTAAAGCACGGTCACTTTAACAGGGATCATTATGTATATGGCAAACGAAAGACGGAAGATAGAATATACGAGAATTTATCATTAATAATGATAATTGATTCGACACATCTAACATCGATCCCTCACGGGTGGAAACACTCAAAAAATGATTCAGAAGCATCCGGTGGTGCAGATGTGTCCCCTCGTTAAAATAGTCCCACAATGCATCTTCTCATTTTGTAGAAAGGAACGCAACAAAAGTGTATACTTTTTGCTATGGCACCTTTTTTCCCGAGTCGAGTCTATATCTAGCGAAAAACATTTGCCCATTTCTTTACAGAAGCCGATTGAAAGCTAATGACACTTGTATCCGTTCATATGTATTATTCAGGCTGTTTGTTTGTGCCTGCGCATTTGTGTCTGTGTGTCTGCGTTTATATCACAGAAATTTTAAGCTGTTACAGTATTCTTCATTTCGCAGAGTTTTTATGGTGATGAAAAAAGTTATTTGTTTCAAACTATCTGAATGACTAGTTATTCCATGACTTAGAATGTTGAATGTAAAAGATGGCAATCGACAAGATGTGGCTAAGAACTACCAAATCTTCTATATCTATACTACACAAACGATTTGTATTTTTATGTAAACTATTTCATATTTTCAACATCATTTATGGCAGCAATTGTTTGTTGGAAACTTGTAGAGCCTTAGAATCTAGCTGAATTGTATGATGACAGAAAGATGTAAACTGCAGAAAGGTTCCGAAATCTGGTTCTGCTGGCAAATTTTTGTTAATCAGAAAACTGTAAGCTTGTTCATTAGGGTGTTGTAATTTCATCTGATAGCGCAAAAGAAAATCTATAACTGGAAACAGGCAAATTAATGGTAGATACTTTGTGTATGGACACATTGCTTAATATACGTGAATGTGTGCTCATGGATATACACAAATACATACATAAATATATGGGTGCATATACATATCTGTCTAATATATATACATATAAATAGATAGATTGTTGATAGATATATGTATGTTTGTATATAAGTATCTATCTATCTATCTATCTATCTATCTATCTATCTATCTATCTATCTGTCTGTCTGTCTGTCTGTCTATCTATCTATCTATCTGTCTATCTATCTATCTATCTATCTATCTATCTATCTATCTATCTATCTATATATATATATATATATATATATATATATATATATATATATATAAACATAAAATTCAAAAACTATTAAAAAGCACTTAGGCACTTAAAGTAACTGATGCTATTTTAAAAAGGAGTCTGTAATGGATATTAATTTTTTATGTAAGTCGAAGTGAAAGTAATATAAAAGAGAGAACAATAGAAAGAGAAAGTGATGAGACAAAGATTACTTGCCATATATGCGTATGTGTATGTATTATACATATATATACATATATATACATATATATACATATATATATATATATACCTACATAATATACACACACACACACACACATATATGCATATATGTATATATATATGTATATATATCATATCTTACTTTTATAGGAGATACAGCTAATCACATTTTTCTTACCAGTTATTAATTTTCAAAATGCCAAATATTATTAATAGCTGTCTAACTTTATATTAATTACAAATTTACACGTTAATTTAAATAACATTTCTACAAGACAATAATCGTTTTTATTATATTATTGAATCAATTTGAGCGCAGTGCATTAAAATTAGACGATCTCTGCTACATAACATCAAATTGTAAATTTGAAATATTTTACCATAATATATTTTTTTTAATTTTTAATTCATTTATGTGTTTTAGCGACTTTCAAGTATATTATTTACTATATATATATATTTATAATTAACACAATTAAATTTTAAACCATGTGCAACTTGCATTTTTCAGATTAAATATTAAATTTATTTCTACATGGATATGAAATTCTTTCAGATATGGCTATTGTCGTAAAAGACTAAAACTGTCATTTGTGACAGTGGAGACATAAAATACAGGAGTTGATAATAAATCTAAGAAATTTATATTTTGGCGATAGCATTAAAACCTGTTTTACTTAGCAGTGATATAACAACTTTTTTTTTATATCTATTAAAAATCGGAGTTTGCTACAAATGATGAGTTTTGAGAAATTGTAAAGAAGTGGATTTATTCTAATCAGGATAAAAAGTAGATTAAATCATATTCGTTATCTTGCTTAAAGTTAATCAACTCTTGGCGACTAAATAATATTTACCACTTTCACGCGTTTTTCTAATTCGAAGTAAAATTTTACTTTGGCTGAAATAATTAAGTTAGTAATGTATTACAATCTACATGGCTGCAAGAAGATTTCATCCCACACACGTAACCATCAGCGCTTTTATTTCGCTTTCATATCTGCTTTCATATTTATATTTAATCCGTTTATCGTTTCCAAAACGCTTAATCTCACTTCTCACACGCACTTTTAGCTTCGTATCTCGATTAATTGAAAAAGTAATGATTTTTTTTAATACGTATATACTAACAGATTCGTCGCCCTTGTGGCGCTTTTCTGCCAGTTGCTAAATTATATTTACACATTCGATTCCTACTTACTGTAATTTTCTCAGTTATGTTATGTCTAATTTTTCTTTCCATCTTTCATTCGTCTTATAGTACTCACTCGCGCAGTTAATTTTGGGCATAACTACAGAAATGTGCCCCGTCAACTTTGTTGCCTTGTAACTTTATGAAAAATGGATAAATGCAATAGAATTATGAAAGAAATATATATTCAATAATTAGTGCTAGCATTGTACTCCTCTTTCAACAGATATATTTCTTTCAGAGAATTTTCGGGTGAGGGTAAAATAGCCCTCAAAAGTTTTTTTTCTTTTTTTTTAACGTAACTGTACATCAAAATGTATAGGAAAAACAAAGTAGAGATGCGTGAAATATCGATCTCACCATCTTTTAATTCCGATAGAATTGTAATCTACGCTATCTGAAAAATACATGTAGAAAGTTTTGTTAAAGTTCAGAAAGTTATGAGGAAACAAAATCGAATGTGAAGGAATACATTACTTTAGTTATGAGCAATTGATGAAAATGGAAACGACTTTTCTTCATCAACTTTCTATTTCTTCAACAACACCCAAGGAACAGGGCCAGGTTTATAGGGTGGCGAAAGGGGCGGTTGATATTGGGGACTCCCTGCTTCGAGGGGTATGTATCACTCAATACAGGGAGGCCCCCCACCACCTCCCAGCAATCAAGCAAGAAGAGGCTCTCTTTCAATTTACAAAGGTATCTTGACTTCTCAGAAATTTCAACGGATTCTCTTTTATGATAAATAACTGCAGATTTTGCTACCTTAGAGACATCAATGAATTCAGTTAAAAACAGTTTACTACCCAGTTACATGAAATGGATGGGTTTTGAGATTTAAATTTAGTAATTTTCCAAGATTTTAATTCTTGTGTTTGAAGGGCCCACAGAAATTGTATTGCTCCGGGCCCCCATGGTTTAAATCCGGCCCTGCCAACAAATATGAATAGATATTGAAATC
>NC_142935.1:97872737-97880237 GCF_046866305.1 Octopus bimaculoides
TTGTAGCTAGATTTTTAATGGTCTCTGCATTAAATGTATTAACATTGACTTAGCTATTGTTTAATGTTTCCAGTTCAGTTAGTATTTATACTTTGCACATAAAAACATGATGTATAGAATGATAACAATTATATGATTCTTGAAATGAAGTCTGTAATTAGTAGCTTAACAACTAATCCAGTTATGAAAAGAACGTATAAATGCCTGCTCAGATTCACTGACGAAAGATTGACAATAATTTCCTTTTCGTCTCGATATCATAATGTCAAAGATTATTGTTCGTATTTTTGCCTTTGTTGTGGCGGAGATGTCAGCTGTTGTTTATTTTTTAATAAACAACAAAGGAGCCATTTTCAGAAGTGAGAATTATTATATTCACTTCCCAATGTATCCTAGAACTGGTAACTTATTTGTTTTATTCGTCAAGTTACAAAAAGAAACAGCCTAGCATTCAATTAGAGGCCATCATGTTGCACCGCCTGCAGGCACCTCTCAGCCAGTTCTTTGATCCCACGCTGATAACACTTCTTGTACTTCGAGACGAAGAAATCTTTCACTAAAAATTCCACCTCTTCTTCGTTGATGAAGCGTCGGGAGTGCAGGAAATGAGCCATGAATTGGAACAGGCGATAATTCAACATTTTCTCCACAACCCTAACGAGCACAAAACAGTGGTTAGGGTTAGCTACTAAGAACCTGTCGCTAAACATGGGCGTTTCGAACATGAAGCGACGCTCTGCGTCTGGTGGAATTATGAGAGAATAATTTGCTGAGTTCGAACCGGACGGTCGAATCATTGATGCCAACCTATACCCCCGAACAGCTAGATCGGATGTATGCTATTGTGCGGCAAAACACCCGGCATTGGTTAACAGAAAGCTTTTCTGCAGCAGCAAGACAACACAAGACCTCATACCACTCGAACAACCCGATATAAACTCGAGGAACTTGAAGGAATCGAACTGCTGGAAATTTCCACATTAGTGTGTCTACACATGCAGGAATGTGTGTGTGTGTGTGTGTGTGTGTGTGTGTGTGTGTGTGTGTGTGTGTGTGTGTGTGTGTGTGCGCGCGCGTACGTGATGGGGTTTATAGCCTAGAGATAGGTAGGCGATTGCTAAAACTGGTACGGTGGCTGAAGTTCTCAAAGAAAACATAAGATGTTGTCGTTATACAAAGAGGAGTTTTTAAAAGACTAACGGATAGGAACTCATCAGAATTCTGTAATGTTGTGTTTATGATTTGATTCTGATGACGTGTTAGAGTTACCGTTGCGCTGTGTTCGCTCTTCGTTCTGTGTTGGCGCCCGACTGACATTACCATCGCTAATTATAGACATTAAGCCAAGAAAATGCGACGTATTGAATAGAACCAGTGAGAAGAAAGCGGGGCGAGAAGGTGAGTGATGGATTACCTGTTGTAGGGGAACAACAGTCATAGTAAGAAGAACAACGAGATTCCGGTAATCGACGGTCAGAAAAATAACCCCCCCCTCCCTCTCGCCTCCAGAAACACACACTAGAGAAACGATTAAATACGGCAGCAGCCGTACAACATCAACAATAACGATGACGATAATAATAATAATAATAATAATAATAATAATAATAATAATAATAATAATAATAATAATAATAACAATAATAATAATAATGAGAAGAAGAAGAAGAAGAAGAAGAAGAAGAAGAAGAAGAAGAAGAAGAAGAAGAAGAAGAAGAAGAAGTGGACAAGGAGGAAATAGAGTAGAAAAACAATACAATTACAAAATAAACGACAGCCATCACAAAAACAAACACAAAAGCAAAGAAACCGCCTTAACTATGAAATTTAAGAGACAATGTCACTGTGAAAATGACGATGGGTGTCTAGTTTCTTTTTGTTTTTGTTTCACTCTGCTCTGCACTGATGAAGCTGATCAAGGGATACCTATCCGTGACCATCAATTCGTTTGAGAAGTATGTATAGGATTCACTGTTCGAGGTGTTTTTTCCGCATTTGATATGTAGGTTGATTCGACGGGAATGTGGCTATTGATTTTAGCAGGTATATCGACCAAGTCGAGACTGTCAATGCCCTCTTCGTTCGTCGGTACATAGTAATGAAGAAATGTCTGTGGAATCTCAAAAAATCGTGGAACATTATACAATACGAAAACGTGTAAACAAAGCAGCGAGCTGGCAGAAACGTTAGCTGGCCCGGCGAAATGCTTAACAGTATTTCGTCTAACTTTACGTTCTGAGTTCAAATTCCACCGAGGTCGACTTTGCCTTTCATCTTTTCGGAGTTGATAAATTAAGTATCAGTTGCATATAGGGGTCGATATAACCAACTGGCCCCTCCCCCGTTCATTCATAAGAAATCTGAAACACATTAACGCAGACATAATAGAAAGATTGTAATAAGGTCAAAAAACTAAAAAATGAAGCCAATTCTAGTGGTGAGGCAACTTGCATCGCTTTTGATATATTTCTCAATAATGGCTGAACAATATTCAGAACTTCATTGAAAATATGATTTCTAATCTTTTTCACTCCAGCACAAATCCAGCAAGTTTTTAGGGGAAGCGTAAGTCGATTACATCGATCCCAGTGCTCAACTGGTACTTTGTTTTTCGAACCCGAAAATATGAAAGGCATAGTTGACTTCAGCAGCATTTGAGCTCAAAACACGAAGAAATGTAGGAAATGTCGGGAAGCATTTTGTCCGGCGCATTAACATTCTGTCAGCACAACAATTTCGCCAGTTTATGTATAAATATCTGTGGCTGATATTTATCTTAACCAGTTTTGTTTTCCGCTCATTAAAATTTAGATTAGAGGGCAGTTTTGGAGGGCAGTTTTCCAATCGAAGTTTCGTTATTGCTCGATATTAATCGATTCGCTGATCGGATTATTTCATTTATAGAAATCTGTCAACACGGTCTAAATTTGAGACAAGACAAAGAAAATATTTTAATTTCCAAAAAATATTCAAAATGATATTCACCACTCTGAACTTATGAACATTTTAGGACCGTTGCCACACTTGGAAACATTCTCTAAACTATACCCTGGGCATTAGTTTGCCATTGTAATCATCACCATCATCCTCTTTATAAATGATGAACATATCATAACTCTAAGTATGTCTCGATCTATATAAAACACGAAACAATGAAGTTATATTGATGCAGTCGTCCGATCTACTAAGAATAATAGCTAAATAGTCCTCAAATTACCCCTCTCTCTCTCTCTCTCTCTCTCCCTCTCTCTCTCTCTCTCTCTCTCTCTCTTTAAAGACTAAGTGCACATCAAATAATATCGTGTAGTCCTAACCTTAAATTTGAAAAAGTGTGGCGATGATCTAAGTTGGAGCACGTTCATTCATAGATTTCTTCAATCTTTTTGATCTTAGGCTAAATGACAGCAACAACAATGAATTCATTTACTTTCTTATCGGATGTATCTGTCTACATGAGCGTCTCAGCCATCTAAGTGGAATGATGTCGATTATATTTGGTGTCATTAAATCTCCACCATTGATCTGGCTACTAATAATGATTGAAATTACGCTTCCTCACCTCCACAAAGCAGAGACCAATCTAAAGTAACAAGCGCCATTGTAACACAAACAGAAAAGCTATCACAACCTGAAACATTCACTACGTCTACAAAACCTTTCAGTAAAAGAAAATTCAAAATTAATGAGGCGAATGCAGGGTGCATGCCCCGAGTGGCGGAGATTTAGCTGCGGACACCAGTCAACCACTGCTTCGTTTTTACGACCTAACCAGAAACCAGTGGACACACACATAATATATAGATCAAAAATAAACAAAAGCTGAATGTACGCCACGGCAAAACATTCTACGAAGGGATATCGAAAAGTATATCGCAAACCTTCACTAGGGGGTCCCAATAAAACAAGGATGAATTCATGTTACAATGTCTGTCCGCTTCATTCCCGCGTATTTATGGCACAATCTTCGAAATTGATGAGGCACACATCATTTGGATATCAGATGTAAATTTGATAATGCATGAGAACCATAGAACAGCAATGACTCAACCCATTTTTTAAAGGGTTCTATGAAAGAGCAGTAGGTCAATTGCACATAAGAAATAGCCTATGCCTTTTGCAGTTCATTTAATGAAGAATTATGTAATCTTCTTCAAAATGAAAAGACATTTTGTGAACACATTTAACCCTTCCAAATTTTTCTTGAATAAATTTTTAAAGAAAGTTCTTTGAGTATATATAACGCAACGTTCATTAAAAGTGCAATTATAATGACCAGTTATATTAAATAAATTGACAAAAAATTTTCTTCAGTAAAAATATTATAATGATATGCTAAAATTGTATTTTGAAAACAAAGCACTTTGAAAAATTGTTCATGGTAGAATGGAATGCAAATTTCATTTCTAAATTTCAACCGAGGCAAATTATACCTTCATGTGAATCATTATATTTTAATAAAAGAAAACGATGGTTTTCGTGTGGCCTTATGTTACGAATATATTATTTAACTGCCGAGCTTTGCAGAGCGGTATTACACATAACGTAATTTGCAGTGATTTAAGTATGTATGTCTATGTGTGTAGGACAAAAGGCGATTCTTTGTACTGTATACGTGTATACGTTTTAATCTAGATGTATGCGCGTATCTATTTATCTCGCATTGATATATATAATTTATACATATGTGTCTGTGAATGTATGCTTATGTGTCTAGATATACATATATATGTATGAATATATATACATATATATACACACACACACACACACATACATATATATATATACACTGATATATATACTTATATTTATATATGTATGTATGTGTGTATGTATAAGGTATGGATATCAATGTATGGTTGTATCCACATATAGATACACATACACCCATACACACAGAGACACATATACATGTACATATTACCAGAAAATTACGTATTCTAATGTTTTGACACCAATGATCTTTTCTCACACTCGCTGTCTTAATGTGTGCGTATGTGTGTGTGTGTGTGTGACCGTGGTGAACGTGCGCATCAGTCCGGTGTGTGTGTGTGAGTGTGCTGTATGAGCGCACGTGTACTTCTGTGTGTATACATCTATGCATCTATGTATGTATATTCATTTAAACTACACAAATCAGACTCTTATCCAAACACACACTTGCACATACGCACACGCGCATATATATGTATATATATATTGTGTGTGTGTGTGTGTGTGTGTGTGTGTGTGTGTGTGTGTGTGTGTGTGTGTGTGAGCTTCTTTATATATACATGTGTTTATATATATATATGTATATATATATATATATATATATATATATATATATATATATATATATATATATATATATATATATATATATATATATATATACTTTCATAACTACATGTGCTGAAATATAAAATTGAAAGAACCAACAAAAAGAAAACGAACCACAAAAGAATAAAGAAGCAAGTATCATAATGCTTCTATGCTAATCAACTCGAAAAGATACCAAATGATGAAAATTGAACAAGCTTGTTATATGAAGGCAAGTCGATTATCTTCCTAAATGTACAATTACTTCTTGTTTTCATATAATTTCTGCCACTGAAATCTTTTCCGACAATATGTATTTACATAAATGCATATATATAAGGTAAAAGTGGGCATTTTTATTTTATTTTGTTTATCATATTTGTTTTGTAGTGTAGAAATATGTATATATATATATATATATATATATATATATATATATATATATATATATATATATATATATATATATATATACACATATATTACTATGTGTGTTATTTTGAATGACGCTCTCTCGTCCATTTTCTCAATCACCCGCTCTCTCTTTCTGTTTCTCTTTCTCGCTCTCTATCAATCTCTCCTTCGCTCTCTCTCCCTCTCTTACACACACACGCACAGACAAATGTTCACCTTAAATACCCTGGCAGTGAAAGTTTGTGTACCCTTCCAATCATTACAGTTTCTTGTGCATCTATCCACCCATCTATCTATCTGTCTGGCTGGCTGGCCGTCTATATATTTGTGCATCTGTGTGTGTGTGTGTCTCTCTCTCTCTCTCTCTCTCTCTCTCTCTCTCTCTCTGCTTCCCATTCTCTCTCTTTCTAACTACACACACATCCATTCATAATATATAGATATATACATAAACACAGAGTGTTCGGTTTAAATTTGATATTTTAAGTTTCCCTTATTTTCAGGAACAGCTAAATGTATTGGTGAACAGCCAACGGCGTTGAGAGAAAGTAAGCTGACATGGAAAACTGGAAGGCATCTGAACATTGGAAAAGAGTTACTTGTATCATGATGATTTGTGCCGGGTGTCAAAATTCCGACATCATGACTGCTACATTATTTACATAGGATGGTTATGTGTCCACATCTTGTTTAATGTTACAACAACGTTTCGGCTGATTTACTCTCCAGCCTTCATCAGGTGTCCTGGTGGAATGTTGAACCCAAGCCTGGGTTCTCATTTATGCTAATGTTATTATTACTATTATTATTATTATTATTATTATTATTATTATTATAAGAGCCCACGTTCTTAACCATTACGCTATATGCCCGTGGGCAATTGTAGAAGGAATTTTAGGGCTTATAAACCTAATATTTTTGTATCCTTCCTTAATACCGGTTCCCATATTCTACTCATATCTGCAACTAAATCTGCTTAGGAGGTTATGATGTCCTAGCATATGTGCTGCCTCTCTTAGCTTTCGTATTTTCCAGTGGTGTTCTTTGTCTAGTATTTTAAAATACTAGGTTTATAGGCCCTAAAATTCACCCTATAAATGACCACGGGTATATAGCACAATCATTAAGAATGCAGGCTACTAACCCCCATTAAGTTATATGCCCTATGACTCCTAGTTCAATACCAGATAGTTACTTGGATAAATAATAATAGCATCAGCAAAAAAATTCTCTAGGTATGAAAAAGCTGGAGAGTAAATCTTTTGATTTTTTTTTTAAATACTTTTAATTTTGAATTAGATATCATGTCTTCTTTTTTTATGCAAACTGTCAATTTTAGCCCGAACACTCTCTACATATATACCAATAAAAAGAAATATTGTCAGCTTGTGTAATTTTTTTTATAACATCCGAAGTTGCAAATGTTAGCTGTGACTCGGTAGTAGCGGTGTGGCCATTGGAATACGATAAAATAGATAACTAGTTGAATGACTTGATCTACTAAACACTGCAATGTGGTTTCCCAGATGGACGGAGTCGAATAAAAGATAAACAGTTCCGGTTAGGCGAGAAGGCCACTGATCCCATTGATCGAAGGTGGACGGGACAACGGGGAAATGAAATGTTTTGCTCAAGTGAAAAACCTGCTGACCTGTCTGGGAATCGAACCTACGATCTAGCGATCATGAGTGCAACAGCCTAACTACTAAATGTGTGTGTGTATGTGTGTGTGTGTGTGTGTGTGTGTGTGTGTGTGTGTGTGTGTGTATACACTTGATGTGTGGT
>NC_142935.1:97890237-97897737 GCF_046866305.1 Octopus bimaculoides
GGTGGTGGTTTTGGGGAATGTGGATGATATGAGTTCTGTTGTGATGGTATTGGTGGTAGCGTTAGTGGTGTTGAGGCTGATGTTACTAGTGGAGGCAGTTGTGAATGGAATGGTATTGGTGATGGTGGAGGTGGTAGTGGTGTGGGTGAGTAGGCTGGTGGTGGTGGTGGTGGTGGTGGTGGTGATAAAGAGGATAATGATGACCAAGATTATGATTGCTGCAGCGGCAGCAGTAGTAGTAGCAGCAACAGCAGCAATGGGACATGACGTTGCTGTTGCCACTGTTGTAGTTGGTGGTGGTAATAGAAACCAGTTGTAGTAATAGTAGTGGTGGTGGTTGTGGTGATGGTGATGGCGGTGGTAGTAGTAGTGATGCTAATAATAGAGGTGGTTGTGGTGTTGGTGATGATGATGATGGTGGTGGTTGTGTTTGTAGTGGTGGTGGTGGTGGTAGTGGTGGTTATTGTGGTTGTTGTTGTGGTGGTTGTTTTGGTGGTTGTGGTGGTAGATGTTGTTGTTGCTGTTGTTGTGGTGTGGCTGTTGTTGTTGTGGTGGTGGCGGCGGCGGCGGTGGTGGTGGTGGTGGTGGTAGTGGCAAGATGGCTGCAAATTCTTCGTCTGCCAACCACATCTGCTTCATGCTGTGTTTCACTGCCTGCTGTTTCTTTTTCCATATTTTTATTTTTGTTTTTGTGTAGTTTTCTTCTTTCTCCCTTTCACCCTCTTCCCCCTACCCGCTATCTGTCTCTCTCTCTCTCTCTCTCTCTCTCTCTCTCTCTCTTGCTCCTCTACCTACCTCTCTCTCCCTCCCTTTCACCTTCGTCTCCATTTCCCCAGCTTCCTTTCCCCCTCTTTAACCATTTACGATTAACACAACATCGCCAGCCAACGAGAGAGCCTCTACGTGATCGCTAGGCTGGCTAGAAGTAGCAGTCACACTCCCTCAAATTGCATTCCAATGTCTTACAAAAACACACGTTGGACTATGTGCTCCCTGCACACAGGAGTAAACTGGGATGGTCACAGTTACAATAACTTTGATTATGGGAATCCTCGAACAAGTCTGACCTAGACGTATACGATAACAACGGCAACGAGCCAGCCTTTGTCGGATCACTAAACATACCAGAAAATGCATTCAAGCCACTCTTTAACGCTTCATAATTTTGGATATAGAAAACATACGGAATGATCACAGCTGAAATTTCTTTGATCCGTTCTTTGAAAAGACAACGAGACAGAAGGGAACATCCACACAGTCACTCCAAGTGCTAGTAATAGTCACCAAAATACCATGAATCACATCCTGCTTTCTTGACAAAAGACGTTTTGGATAATGTAGTCGTAGATTATGTCTGAAAAGTGGGATGCTCATGGCTAGATTGATTGTTTTTGACTTTCTTCCTGCTTTCCTAGAACTGTCTTGGGGTTAAACAACAGAAACAAAAACCAATTTAACAAAACAACAACAACAACAACATCAACAATATCTCGCTATCATATTTTGTCAACAACTCAACCATTCTCGGTTGTTTCCCATCACCTGCACTGCTAAGAACACCTGTCATTTCTCTTATTAGAACCACTCAAATTAGGACCACCTGAAACCAGCGTTTCTCAAACTATTTTTAATGCAACTCACAGCAAGAACCACATTTTGCATTGCGACTCATGCCTTGGACAAAACATTGAAGTTATTTTGACTGCGATAACATCCTTTTTGTATATGTATAATAAATTCCTAATTATATGTATTATTATGTTTTGATTGGTGAAGCCTGCCTCGCCATGGGAAAAAATCAGTAAACTTAGCGATGGTTTATGAGTGCTGGGCAACATTTCGGTTAGTGTATATTCTGCACTTTGCACCCACTTGCAGTTTTTTCTTTCCTCCTTTTTTCGTCGCGGCCCATTTTATTTATCCCGCGACCCAGTGAAGGGTCAGGACCTACAGTTTGAAAACCGCTGCCCTTAACACCACTATAACCATTACCATTAGCTTGCTACTGTTAAAGTCACCACAGCTATCACCGCCAAAAGAGATATCATTGTTACAAACACCCACCACCACCACCACCATCAGCATCACACACAACAGCAGGAGCAGTAATAGCGACAACAACAACAGCAACAACAACGATAACAAAAACAGCAGGAACATTAAATACAGCATCAATATGATCCTCACAAACGGTAACGGTAGCAGCGTGACAGCGGCAACGGCAGCAACAGCAATTTCAACAATATCCACAGCACAAACAGTAGCGAGCTCAGCAGCGTCGGCAAACAGCAGCAGCAAAATCAGGAATAGAAACAGCAGCAATGTTAGTATCTGCGACAACATCAGCAGCAACTGCAGCTTCAGGAATAAACTGCAGCAGCAGCAAAAGTCACAGCCCAACAGCAATTTTACTACCAAGCGTTATTTCAACACATTATGTAAAAGCAGCAACAGCAGCAGCAGCACCACCACCGCCACCACTACTACCACCACCGCCACCACTACTACCACCACCGCCACCAACACCACAGACACCATCATCACTACTACCACCACCACTACCACCATCACCAGCTGCACAGGCACCAACAGCAACACCATTGTATATAAGGTCAATGGACTTGCAAGTAATAAAAAGTCTTTTACTCTTTTACTCTTTTATTTGTTTCAGCCATTTCACTGCGGCCATGCTGGAGCACCGCCTTTAGTCGAACAAATCGAACCCAGAACTTATTCCTTTGTAAGCCTAGTACCTATTCTATCGTATTTATTCTATTGCCGAACCACCAAGTTACGGGGACGTAAACACACATAAAATGAGTTTTATAGATGCTTCTTTCAAAATTCTTATTTTGTTTTTCGTCCTTTTATTTGTGAAGGTTTCCAACACAGAACCGTCTCGGTGAACATGTTTCAGTGACCAGAATCCTTCCGGTTTAATCCAATATATACAACTGAAACAATACTTTTTCATGGATCTTTAAAATACCAATGAGAATCTCCAATTTACTATTTTGCTTCTGTGGGGCCCTGAAAATCTTATATGGACCTGTTTGGGAACCATTGCTCTACATGGTGTCTCAGTCTGCTAGAAATAGCATCTAAATGCCCCTCATAGGTTACTTCCTTCACATTAACAGCATACATTGTACAATGTAGTACTTGGTTTACAGAAGGACAAGGTGGCCATGGCTGGGAGGCATTTGATCATGTCTCTCTCTTCTCTGCTTCGTCAGACTTGCGTCTAAAAAATAATAATATTGTCATCAACAACCACAACAACAATATTAGCCTTATCATTAGTTGACATCTTCAGGAATGTTGTCGCAATCATCATCATCATCGTCATTATGGTCGCAATCATCATTATCATGATCATCATCATCATCATCATTATCATCACCACCACCACCACCACCATCATCATGGCTGGAATAACTGGATTATATCTCTACTCGATTAACGTTCATCTCGATCTAAAGAACCACAACTAACCTTCATATGCTGACTGTATCACAACTAACACTGAAGGAGCACACACACACACACATTAACACACCGCTAAATCACTCCTTTAAGCACTGTTACAATTAACATATTACAAAAGTACCACCAACGCCGTCATTAATTAACAGAATCACTAACGCAATATTTTGGTGTCAATGAAACGGTACATAACACCATATTCTCTAGACTTCATAAATACAGATATAGGCTGATTGTAAAACTCTACTGTTTACTGACCACCAAGTCTTTCGTAGTTAAGGGGAAAAAAAATTAACCGACACGTTTTTTTAATTTTCTCAACAACCATCAAGGCAACTTATCTCTATAAGGAAGATTTCTCTTAAATTTAGTGCCTCAGAATTAAGAGAAGCAGCTATGAGAAGACTTGAGACGAAACACACGTCGGTAGGTCCCTTAACTCTTAGCTACCAAAATTACTTGTTCTTAATATAATTTTACAACATACACTAAATAGACGTTCGTGAGACATGTTAATGATTTCATCAAGACATGTATGTCAGTCATTAACGAATATATCGAACTCTACGGCAAAAGCTCTATACTGAATATAAAGTATAAGAAATAAATGGATTTGTGTTTGCTTTCGATAATTCGAGTTACTTATTGGCTGTCATTTAATTTGAGATAATAACCAACTTGAAATCGTGTTAGAGGTGGAAATTTTCCTGTTAATTCACATAAAATTCTCTGTAAGAATTAACAGCTGGTAGTGGTAACGTGTTTTCATTCACCGTATTCAACACTAAGCCACATGCAGGACCTAAAGCAACATAAGGGTGGCGGGGCGGGGTCTTGGATCTCCAGATTACAAGCGAAGGAAACAACGATTATAAATGACGTTCTTTCCAATTCCTTTATAATTTACTTTAATCACGAACTGAAGAGGATGTCTCTACATGGTCAGACAATACGCTGGAACTTGCAGCTAATTCCTTCAAATCACGAACCACAATCTTAAAGAGGAAAATCAAGAGATATACAGAAAGGCAGTATGAATATTGTAGAATGACTTTGATCATGGGTGCTCAATTAGGATTGACTCGGGGCTAATTAACAACGACAACAACAACTCAATCTAAAATGGAGTACTTGATATGTAAAACCATTAGCCAATTATAATCTATAGCAGGACGCGAACCATTGGCCTTTGGCTAATACTGCTATGGACTCCATATGAGTCAACAAGAAAATATCTACGTGGTCGCTCTTCTGCTAAAAAGAGCAACCTAAAATCTCTCAAATCTTACCCTAGCATCTCAAGAAAGTATAATCGAATTGAATCTAAAACATGATACAGTTCGATTCTTACTTACACTAAGGTTAAACACCACCACCGCTGCAGCCCTTGCCACCACCTATAGTAACAGCAACAACAACAACAACAACAAGATGCCATTGTTTCAGCTATCTTGCATTTTGAAATGCTTTCTGTTCTTCTGCCTAAAAATATCTCACACCCATTTGGTTATTTTATTATTCCTATGAGCACAAAATGTAAACAACATATGGTAGAGTGAGTCTGTTAATATTTCAACAGACCAGTCTATGTCTGCAAACTCTCTCTTTGTTGTTTTAAGAGAAGAGATACAAAACCATGACACGTCTATCTAATCAAGAAAAACTGTCAACCTTCATTGCTACATCTAGATAGCATAAGCATCCACTTTGATAAGGCGAGGCTTATTAATCACGTTGTTTCCAGTTACATAATTAAACATCAGAAACAGTTTTCATTTAAGCATGTATATTGTCCGAGAGGTTAACATTGATTCTCTCAAGATAGTCCGCTTCACGAAACATTATGGCGCGAGTAGAGACAATGCTTTTAATGTGAATAAAATGCGTTGAGGTACCACATGAGAAAATGATGTAGTTTGTCATTTTCTGTCCTGCAGGCAAGAGTCCTGCTGCTTCACTGAACAAACTAATAACAGTTTACATTGGATGAAACTTTTACAACTCACCACCATCGCCGTCCCTCTACTTCTGCCTCTCACACATGCAGTCTCTAAAGTTTAATTTTTCTCTGTATTTAACTCAAAGCAACCTGTTTTATATATCTTCTATAATTATTATTACGTTTTAATTTCCTTTAAAGAGACAGCCTATAGTTGTTACTCTTTAATGTGAATAATCTGCCTTGAGACAAAAAGACCCGATATCAGGTTTGTAATGTTTGAATACGAGCTCTCAAGAATGAATTTTAACTTCGTCATATTGGTTTCAAATTTTGGCACGAGGCTAGCATTTCAGTAGAGGAGATAAGTTAATTACATCGACCCCAATACTCAAATAGTACATATTTTGTTGACACCGAAAGGATCACAAAGGCAAAGTCAACCATGGCGGAATTTGAAATCAGAATGTATAAAGACGGACGAAATGCTGCTATGCATTTTGCCCGGCATGCTAACGATTCTGCCAGCTCGCCACCTTTTTAACTTTATTATATTCAAACAACAATATAAACACTTTGATATGTTTATGAAATCGGTTTGTAGAAGCCAGTTTAGTCTTTACATCACATTGTGTCGCACAATCAAAAACTGAAGGCTATGAGAGACTAAGACATCTTTAAGCATAAAATATCACTAATTTGAAGCTCAAAATCAAACGTTTGTATGTAGCTCCATACACGCACACGTATACTGGCAGACGTATACATGCACATATATACACATATATATATATACATTATTTAAATGTATGTACGCGCGTTTATAGACACACACCCTCATTTCGCCCGGCGCTCAGAAATTTGTTACATTCCACTCTACTCTGAATACTAACCTCTATGCAAAAACAACCTAAGAATGCTTCATAGCATTCTTATGAAAGGTTGAACCTTTCCTAAGGTTCATATAACATTCTTATGAAAGGATCTGATGGCAGAATCGTTAGTATGCCGGACAAAACGCTTAGTGACATTTCGTCCGTCTTTACGCTCCGATTCTAAATTCTGTGAACGTGAACTTTGCAACTTAATCTTTCATTCATTCGGGGCCGATATAATAATACCAGTTGTACACTGAGGTTGATGTAATCGATTTAAGCCCTCTTCCGAAATTGCTGGCCTTGTGCCAAAATTTGAATCCAATATTTCTATTGAAGCTGTTCTAACAATTCACTTTAATCTCTTAGTCTCCTACGTACAACAATATATGTAAAGGGGAATTCTTAAAAATCAACAATAAAGCCAACGTTTCAGGAAGCATTAATAATGGAGAACTGGAAAATCGGGCGCGCGAGCGCAATACAAACAAACAAACAAGCAAACAAACAAACAAACAAACAAAGCCTATACACGCATACTTGTCAAGTAAATATCTTCTGCCTCTTGCTATGAAGATAGGTTACTGTGTTCCGTGTAAACTTTCTCGGAAGTCACTTTTTCGGCCCTTGTCTTGACAATCGGCCAACTGAAAAACTGCCAAAATCCCATTTGATTGTTTGATGTCAGTTTTATTATAAAAGTGATTAGCATTGCTCTAATGTCATAAGCTCACGCGCCAGCATTGAACTAATATTGAATAATAAATAAATGTAAAATAAGAATTAATAAAATAAAGAAACAAAAACAAGAGATTTACGAGAGGAACAAAAGACACAACAGTCTCTTAATCTATTTAATACTTACACAATTTAGATATTTACTTGTAATTCAACACTAGATTTCAAGTTCTATTTCCTTATTCTCCCGTGGAATATCTCACAGGTTGTTTAGAATCAATAAAATGGTGATAATGATAGAATAGTTGTGTTGTTAGAAGAGAATTTTAAAATCAGAGAACGTATGTCAAAATACTGAACAAAAATAAGAAGGGAGAAATATTCGTCAGCTTTGATGTTTCCATGACCAAATACCAACTGCTGCGTTCTTACGTTTCTACCAAATTCGTCAAAAGAAGGAAATCAATAACCAGAGAAAGAAGAATTCAGATCCTTTCCTTCTCCAGTCGAATAATTTAACAT
>NC_142935.1:97902737-97922737 GCF_046866305.1 Octopus bimaculoides
CAGCAAATTCTACCTTATAAACAGAAATGTTTACGTCAGATAGGTGAAGTGTTTAATATTGTTCAAGAAAATCTTAATGAAGTGATATATGCTCATAGTTGGCGAAGGCGAGCAAAAATACACCTAGTGGCTATTGTTAGCCAATCTCAAAGAAGAGGGGAAATGATTATTTTGAGAATTTAAATAAATTACGTAGAAAATTGAACTTTCATGCTTCCAGCGAAAATCTGATTTTTATTAACCGACTTTTATAAGTACAAAAAGACTTACCATGATTTTGGACAGTTGAATTTGCATAATTAAAAAAGTGAAGTAACGTTAATAATTCAAGTGGGCCAATAGCATGAATTTGGATAATTCAAGTGGTGTATTAATGAATTGGAAATTTGCCTTTTAGTTGGTGAAAGAAAACAACAAATATATAAAGACGATATTATCCATACTCAAAGCAACTTTGTTTCAAGACATTATAAATTATTTTCTCAATAACTGAATTTTGATCAAAACTTAGGTAGATATATGATGTTTTTCAGTCAGAAATCTGACAGGTACGGACATGTTTCGATTTTATTAAAGCCTCACCAGCAAAATATTTACTGAAACCAGTTTTGATCATTGCAGAGAAACTTTACAAAGAAAAGCATATTTTTCGGAGGATTTTGACTGTATAATTGTATAATTTAGAAACGAATTTGAAATAAGGGAAATAACTTAAGTTTGCTGTTGTCGAATCATTAGAGAATTTAGTAAGTGGGATTTATTTCAAATTATCTCCTCGTTCTCCGTCCAGAGACATTAACCATTGCCAGTTTTCCCCTCCCCACGTTACCAGCAAATTCCAGTTACTAAAGAAATGTTTCTAATGAATTTGAATACATTATATCACAACCTTCATGAATTTTCTATTAAATGTCATTGGTCCCTTTGAGCTATTTCCCAGCTCCCTTTATATATTTATGACGGCATTGCTTCCCATCGACATGGCTCCAGGTTGAGTCCCTCTGCTTGGTATCTTGGACAAGTGTCTTCTCCAAGAGCCTCGGGCCGACCAAAGACTTCTGAGTGGATTCGGTAGATTGAAACTGAAACCACGTGTTGTATATATATATATATGTGTGTGTGTGTGTGTGTGTGTCCCCTACCATCACTTGACAACCGGTGTTGGTGTATTTACGTCTCCGAAACTTAGCGGTTCGGCCAAAGACACACAAAGAATAAGTACTAGGCATTAAAAAAGTACTGGGGTCGATTCCTTCGACTAAAGCTCTGTGAAGTGGTGCCCCAACGAGGTCGCTATCTGATTGACTAAAATAGATAAAAGATATATATATATATATATATATATATATATATATATATATATATATATATATGTGTGTGTGTGTGTGTGTGTGTGTGTGTGTGTGTGTGTGTGTGTGTGTGTGTAAGAATGTATGTATGTATCTATGTATCTATGAATCTATGTATGTATAATGTATGTATTAAATGGGGTATTGCATATACGCATAGTAATAGATATTTGCATGTGAATTATATATAGCTACACGTAAATGTATACTTGTGTGTATATATACGTAAACGTATAGTACGTACCTATGCATATATATGTGTGTGAGATTTAAGTTCTTCGCATGAATGAAACTTGTCTCTAAGAAAGATGGAAATCTTTTTCTTTTTGTATGAAAGTCACGGTAATTGCAAGTGTTTGTAAGATACGCATACATGTAGGTCTGTGAGTGGATATACATGCACGTATAAAAAAGGGTGTACATGTCTCTTTAGTACACGAAATGCCACTAAGCATGTTGGTCGGTATTTGCCAGCTTGTCTTTTCTACTTAGAGGTAGGTTGTCTGCAAAATTCACGGTAGAAAACCTTCGGAACAGACGGACAAAACAAGGCGTCGCTTATAGGATACGAAACAGAAGCTCCTTAGTCTTCCACCTTTCTTCCTGATGACAGAAAACGAGGTAAAGAAGCACATTTCTAAAATTTGTTTCTTGATATTAAAGTTCCAACAACATCCCCGCCACACACACACACACACACCTGGCTCTTATTCTCGCTTTTATTTCACTTTAACAACATTCACCTCCTATTCACCCCCAATTATCATTATCTTTGTTCATTTCCATAAAACTTTCTTTTCTACTTCTTTTTCTTTTTTACTTTATTTTATAATTGTGTTTAATCTTCACCTTCGTGTTTGCCTTTCCTCCCTTTTGCTCTTTGGTTTCCTTTCACCTCTCTTTGCTCTCGAATGCTCTCAAGCTTTCAACCACTTCTTCACATCTCCTCCAACTTTCAGGGCTAATAACCAGTCAAGTATTCACACTAGTATCAAGGCGCTTCTATTAACAACATGTGTTTAATGCTCCATTTAATCATATCAGTTTAACTGGATAGTGGAAAACACCATCATAAAAGCGTGATTACAGTATTGGAAGCCATGTTGTATTGATGCGGTTTAAAGAGATTCCGGCTTCTGTTTGGTGAGAGAACATCTTAAGATATTGGAAAACTATTTTTTCTTCTCTGTGGATAAAGAGAGCTTCTAAGCTTCATAGCGGTTTTCAGATTTCCCTTTCAAAAATATCAGAAAACCGCGAACAAAATGAATTTTCATCAATATGAATTTTTGAAAAAAATCTTTAATTAGATAATTAGTTTATCGCAATCATGATTTTATTTATTTATTTATTTATTTTTGAATTTTTTCTCTCTTTTGGTTAAATTGATTAAAATATATAATATAATGATTGATTAACTTATATAAGCAAATGGAGACATGGGTGAAGATGCACATCCGCCTAAAATAGCCATCGAGACTACTACCAAGAGATGATTTCAGGAGAAAATATTTATCAGAAATACTGTAGCCATTAACACTGATTCGAAACGACAGATTTGATACGTAGTAATGTAGAGATGGAGAGAACGAGAGAGACAGAGAGAGAGAGAGAGAGAGAGAGGGATAGAGAGAGAGAGAGAGAGAGAGGGATAGAGAGAGAGAGAGAGAGAGGGATAGAGAGAGAGAGAGAGAGAGGGATAGAGACAGACAGAAATGTACACACACACGCAGACAGACGGAAAAAGACAAAGCGGTAGAGAGAGAAGAGACGGACAGTGAGTAGAGGATAAGGTTTCATTGCCGTTCGTCAGCATATTCGATATAGGCGCAGGAGTGGCTGTGTGGTCAGTGGCTTGCTTACCAACCACATGGTTCCGGGTTCAGTCTCACTGCATGGCACCTTAGGCAAGCGTCTTCTACTATAGCCTCGGGTCGACCAAAGCCTTGTGTGTGGATTTGGTAGACGGGAAGTTAAAGAAGCCCGTCGTATGTGTGTGTGTGTGTGTGTGTGTGTGTGTGTGTCCACCCAACGTCGCTTGTCAACCGATGGTGGTGTGCTTACGTCCCCGTAACTTAGCGGTTCGGCAACGAGACCGATAGAATAAGTACTAGGCTTACAAAGAATAAGTCCTGCGGTCCATTTGTTCGACTAAAGGCGGTGCTCCTGCATGGCCGCAGTCAAATGACTGAAACAAGTAAATGAAAATACATTGAAATAAGTTTAATGTCCCCAACACTTTAATGATAGAAATTTTGTAATTTGCATTCCTGAAAACACAACTGTTTCGTGCATACCAAAGGGATAAACTGATTTTCATGTTCACATTTATGTGAAGATGTGTTTCTGCGGAATTTTGTTTCAAGTAATACAATTTCAGCCTCATTTAATATTAAATAACATCAAATTTGAGTAATTTGATGATGTTTATGTCTCAATAAAGTTTTGTTGTGAAGCGAATATATATTAACAGTTTTCGTCTGAATCGGTTTTATGCATATTTCACAAACATTGACCTCCATGCAGGCAGAGATGTTTTACCTAATTGCCAGTAGGTTTTACTAAGAACTGGATTAAATGGTAAGAAACTATAATATATTACCTGCGGGTTAAATTTTCACTTCTTTAGTCTTCATTTTCACACTAACCTCCTCAGAAACAATTTAATTTCTTGAAACGGAAATTAGAGCATTCAACCGTAGGATAACAGAGTCTATCAAACAAAAGACGTTTCCTTCCGTTTAATAACTGCATCTATCTGATGGTAATTTCTTGTAACCGGAAGTCTATCTATCACATTCAGATAAGACATTGTTTGTAAAATTGTCCTAACACCACAACGAAATTGTTTTATTCCGATAACAGAGTTAATGATATAAACCAGATGACTTCTTACACATACATATAAATATGTATATGCATGTGTGTATGTATGTGTATATGTATATGTGTGCGTGTGAGTGGTTATATGTACACACGAGTTTTTATATACATATGTGTCATATATTTATAGATACATGTCACACACCTATATGTATACACACATATATATACACACATACATTGTATGCATGTATGTATTTATGCATGGAAGGATGTATGATCGTATGTATGCATAAATATATAATAAGCCTAACTAAATCAAATCTTAATTTGTACAACTGTTGAGCAAATGTAAACTAAAGTACTCAATAAAGTACTCAATAAAGTACTCAATAAAGTACTCAATGAAATTTCAGATATATATCTATATGTACATGTAGATGAAGGTATGTACATACATGTACATATATATGCATATACTCATATATTGTTTATATATATATATATATATATATACACGCACACACACACACGTGTGTGTGTGTGTGTGAGTGGGTGCGTGTGGAGGCGCAATGGCCCAGTGGTTAGGGCAGCGGACTCGCTGCCATGGGATTTTTCTTAATCATTGCACGGTGATCGCAACATGCTTTAGACTTATATAGATATTATTATCATTTACAGGATATATATATATATCCGCAATATCCTTACGTATCTCATGTCTGTTTTCATTCCTCCACTTCATTCTGTATTTCATATCTTCTCTATTATAATTATTACTTAAACATTTTCTCGCACCGTCTCTGATGAAGGAATATATAAAATATTTCGGAAACAGCCGTAAGACCTTCTCTTTATAAATATTCTGAAAACTATTCATAGGCCTGGAATTTTTATCACATTCTTTTAATTTTTATATAGATGCATGCTAATACGCGACCTACGTTGGACTCCACATTCGCATCATTATCGTACCTGGAGCTTAACTATAGTATGTCCATAGCATTACCTTACTCAGTATTACCTGAAACCTTTGGTCTTCTTGACATCAATACCTCTCATACCCTCGATATATATATATATATATATATATATATATATATGATATACCTGTATGTTTGGATATATGTTTGCATGCATGATGTGTGAATCTGTGGCAAGAGCTTGCTTACCAACCACATTGTTCCGGATTCAGTCCCACTGCGTGGGACGTTGGGCAAAAGTCTTCTACTATAGCCTCAGGCAGACCAAAGCCTTGTGAGTGGATTTCGGAGACGAAACCTGAAAGAAGCCCGTCGTAGAAACATGCGTTTGTGTGTGTATATATATATATATATATGTGTGTGTGTGTGTGTGTGTCTGTATGTGTGTGTGTGTGTGTTTGTGTGTGTGTGCGTGTGTATTTACGTGCCTGTGTTTTGTCCTCCCATCATCGCTTGACAACCGGTGTTGGTGTGTTTACGTCTCCGAAATCTAGCAGTTCGTCAAAAGAGGCCTATAGAATCAATACTAGGCTTACAGAGAATAAGTCCCGGGGGCGATTTGTTCGACTAAAAGCGGTGCTCCAGCATGGCCGCAGTGAAAATGACTGAAACAAATAAAAGAGTAAAAGATATCATGAATATATATTTCTACATATCCATACCATGTGTGTGTATGTATGTATGTATGTATGCATGTATGTATATATGTATTTATATATATATATATATATATGTGTGTTTGAATATATATATACATATATATATATATATATATATATATATATATATATAATAGATATACATACATATATACACAACCATATCTTGAATGGCACACTGCGTGTGTTATACTTTGTTATACATAATTCCATTAGCATCGTCGTTACTAACAGTATTTCTAATTGTTATTTTCCATATATTTTTAAAGGCTAAATGAAAAGTAAAGGAAAAAAATCAATACCTGTAAAAACACCCCTACCACACACACACACATAAATGTGTGCGCGTGTACATATGTGTATGAGAGTGTGTGTAACTCTGTTTGTGTGTGTGTGTGTGTGTGTGTGTGTGTGTGTGTGACTAGCTAAAAAATTATTATGAAGGTTTTTATTCCGCTTTCTTTTGTATGTTGTCCATTATCGCTCCATATTACACTTTCTATTGGGAATGTGAAAAATATATAATGTTCCAATTAATGACAGCAGTCACGTTTTACTTTCGTTTCTGGAAGCGATGATGACAACAAGATTTTTTCCTGGTTCCTGCATGAACTTTCTGAACTCACATTAAGCAGAGACTTGCAATCTTTTTTTTAAATCTCTGGAAAATTGCGATGATTCTGTGTTGCCTGCCATGTTCCTAAAAATACACTATGTCGAAGGTTATTCTCGCTAATATATTCCCAGGGAACACCATTCTGACCACCAACAGCGTTCATTAAGAAAGGACGCCATAAGGAAGCCATTACTTTATCATAGCGATTCCGATGATTTTTCCCGCCATTTTATCAAGTGGTATCTAGTAACCAAATATATAGTGCGATGTAGGACTTGCTCAAGAAAGTTGCAATGAAATATTTACATGCGTATGTTCATACATTTTAACATACACGCGCAATTTACATTCGTTTGTTCAAGTTTTAGACAGAGATATGAGACGCATATTTTTCGAGTTTCTAGAAACCAGAACATCACTCGACATCTCGTATATATATATATATATATATATATATATATATATATATATATATATATATATATATATATATATATATATAGGTAAGGACTAGGAGCTCCCAGCTTCGGTTTCACGAAGACCTGTTTCCATCATCCTTTTCCCATCACTGCCAGATTTGGGATGAAAGATAAAGATAGACCAGCGCCGTGCATTTGATTAAGTTGGATCCTGACTCACTAAGAATTGATGCGCGCACTTTGGTCGCATAGACATCCTTTGCGGCACATGTGACATGTAACATGAAAGCTCGAGGTATGAAATTGCAATGGAATGCAGTGTGCTCATTCCAGTTTAACCTATGAATAAACAACAACAACAACATACTCTCAATGATATTGCTTTCACTTTGGCCCACCTTGCCTCACTTGAAATCTCTATGTTCAGTTACTAGGAATGCAAGTCATGAATTAGACGAGAATTAGTTTTTCTTGATAAACTTGAAGAAAATGAAACGAAAATCCCACAAAATTCAAAAGTTATGGAATATTCTAAATTTCATAAAATACTGAGACGCTTCACTTCGGCTGGATGTGTACGTCTTTATACGTAACTTGCTTCTTACTATCTATCTGTCTTTCTATTTATCTACATATCCATCTGTAATTTGTGTGTGTATCTGTATATATATATATATATATATATATATATATATATATGCAGACATTCATACATGCATACATGCATACATATATACATACATACAAGCATATATGTGTGTGTTTACGTTGGTGTATGCGTGTGGATATTTAACCATTAATATTAAATAACTTAATAATTTTAAACGAATCTCATCTTTAGGGAAAATCTATTTTCAATATGTGATATCAGTGGGAGATTTAGACTCATTAAAAAATAGACCCATCTGATATTATTGACTTAATAATCGTGCCACATTTCGAACATACCAAAAAGATTTATATTTTGATGTATATATAACCAAATTGTTCACCTGAGATGTACAAAATATATCGAGTTTCAAGCTTTCCTGATGAGATATAAAATCAATTATCTCTAATATGTTCCTTGAAATATACGTGGAGAATAATTAGATAATTAATTCATTCCACTAAATGCCAGAAGGACGAGTACTGAGAGGCTGAGGATGAGTTAAGCGATCTGGTTCGATTCCTTATAGAACAATCTCTTTCCACGTAATAACCTCCATATACGATATGATATGAGACAATACACTGAGGGCAAATACTCCTCAGTAGCGTACCTGGTCATTCTTCACAGTAATTTAAGTTATTCTTTCTCTAATGGAAGGTCACACACGTAATGTTGAGTCCTACTTAATCTAGCAATGTAACAACTGCATCACACTTCTTTGCTTTAAATTGTTAGTGCAATTAAGGCCACGCAGGTCATCACGAGCATGCTAATTCTAGTCCGTGTCTTTTTACACTTAGAAATAGGAGACATTTTAGTAACAGTTTTTACGAATACTAATGAATATTTTTTGTTGTGAAGAAGCATGAGATATCTATATTCCAGATTATAGGTTAAGTGTGAGCCAATCCCAAGGTTTGGATTATGTTGTATTATTATGCGTAAGCGCAGAATTGAGGGTCCCAACCGATACGATCAACGGAACAGCTTGCTTGGGAAATTAACGTGCAAGTGGCTGAGCACTCCACAGACATGCATACCTTTAACGTAGTTCTCAGGGAGATTCAGCGTGACACAGAGTGACAAGGCTGACCCTTTGAAATACAGGTACAACTCATTTTTGCCAGCTGAGTGGACTGGAGCAACGTGAAATAAAGTGTCTTGCTGAAGGACACAACGCGTCGCCGGTAATTGAACTCACGACCTTACGATCGTCAGAAAAAGCGCCTTAACAAGCGCAGAATACATACATACACATAGCCTATGCAAAGTCACTTGCAAGCTGCGATTGCTGACAAAATCTTCCTCGCACCCGACTTCGCTGTCTTAGAAAAAAAAGCGCATTGGATCATGTGGATGTAGGCATACTATGGCTGAAGAGAAGGCATGATGTTCATGGTTGGAACGTCTTTCAAAATCTTTTATCTTTCACTTGCTTCAATCATTAAACTGCGGCCATGCTGGGATACTACGTTGAATGATATTAGTCGAAGGAGTCGACCTCGGTGCTTTCTTTTTTAAGACTGGTATTCTATCGGTGTCTTTTGTCGAACCTTAAAGTTGCGGGGACTTAAGCAAACCAACGCCAGTTGGCAAAATCGAGCTCAGCATAATTTGAACTCAGAACGTAAAGACGGACGAAGTGCCGCTAAGCATCTTGTTCGGCGTGCTAACGGTTCTGTCATCTTGCTGCCTGATAAGTGATAATCCTTTGTACTAAAGGCACAAGGCCTGAAATTTTGGGGGAGGGAGCCAGTCGATTCGATCGACCCCAGCACGTAAATGGTACTTAATTTAACGACCGCAAAAGGAGGAAAGGCAAAGTCGACCTCGGCGGAATTTGAACTCAGAACGTAATGACAGACAAAATACCAATTTCTTTATTACCCACCAGGGGGCTATAAAAAGAATGGGACAAAACAACTGATTGGGGTCAGTAACACATTATGGTATTACATAAATATGAATATAAAAATTATATAAAATATATAAGAATCGAATGAAATACGCAATACAAATATGACACAAATGTAGCGATGATCAGGCCACGCTCCGACCCCATAAGCCACGATCTATCGCTGGTACTAACGTGACAGATGGTAAATATAGTCAGTGATTAAATCTGACTGATGATTGAATATGAGTTGTGGAATTGAACATGTGTGGTGAGTGGGTATGTATAATCAATAAATGGATATGATTGGGAATTGGAGATGACTGATTGAATATGACTGATGATGGAATATGGTTGGTGATTTTACATGACTGATGATTAAATATGACCGATTACTCAAATGATATTGTTTATTAATTTTGGCTGGTTACTAAATATCATTAAGGATTAAATATAACCTTTGACTTAATATGTCTGTTTACTGAAAAAAACCCCTGACAACTGAATGTTGTTAATGATTAAGTATAATCTATTTTTAAATATAACTTTTGACTAATTATTGATGGAATTATAATTTAGTCGCTTGAGATACATACATATTCTATCGATCACTATTTGAGATCAGCAGGAATAACATTTATCAATGTGTTCAAATCGAAACGTTGTGGCTGTGTGGTACGAAGTTTTCTTCCTAACCACATGATTCCAGCTTCAGTTCCACTGCGTGGCACCTCGAGAAAGTGTCTTCTTCTTTAGCCTTGGGGCGATCAAAGCCTTGTGAGTGGATTTGGTACATAGAAATGGAAACTGAAAGAAACTCGTCGAATGTGTGTTTGTGTGTGTGTGTGTGTATCTGTATTTGTGCATCACTACAGCTTCACAACCAGCGTTGTTATGTTTACCTCTCCTTAAATAAGTTGATTCATTTAGCTAAAATTTCTTCAAGGTGGTGACCCAGCATGGCCGCAGTCAAATGAGTGAAACAAGTACAAAATAAACGATACCATTCTCGAGACTTCCAAACATCAAAGTATGATTGGTGATTGAATAAGATTGGTGATTGAATAAGAATAGTGACTGAATAAGAGTGGTAATTGAATAAGACTGGTGATTGAATAAGACTAGTGATTGGATAAGAGTGGTGATTGAATAAGAGTGGTGATTGAACAGAGACTGGTGATTGAATAAGACTCGTGATTGAATATGAATGGTGATTGAATAAGAGTGGAGATGGGATAAGGCTGGTGACTGAATATCACTGGTGATAGAGCATAACTAATGCTTATCAGAATGGCACGGATAGTTTTTGAAATAAAGGCTTAAAAGGACGTCACTGTACAGCAGAACGCATGTCGTCCAACTGCCATTACTTCAACTGCACAAACAAGTAGCGTAATATAAATATGTCGATAATATTGGTCTCAGAATAACAGCGAGCTACATTTGTAAGAATTGATATTAATGGGGAATGTGTAGTCGCGAGAGTAATGAATATAAACAGGGAAAGAAATTGATGAATGACAAGACAGATAAAAAAATAGAACAAAATGAAGAGAGGAAATGGAGAGATTTACGTAACATACGACTAAGTAGACACGATAGAGTAAAGGATAAAATTATCAGCTCAATATTTAGCTTGGTTCCTCCGAATCAGCGATCCTGATTATAACATAAACAGAGGAGATACGCTCTGTCCTCGAGGCATATTTGCCCCACATACTTAATACAGAGATGAGTTATTCAGTATTATTCAAATAAACCAATAGCTTAAGGGGCCGTCATCGTAAAATTCACAAGTCATTATCGTAATAATTATCACCAAAACATTTTATCTTCTTCAATTACTCCTTTACATTTTAAGTACTTGTATAAATTTGCTGAAGCTGATTAAATATGTTCAAGTAATATAATGTGGTCGATTCAATCACTTCTACCAACCAGTAATAAAACAAGCCTTATGGCTATCCAAAAGAAACCGTTCTTGTTGTTGTTGCTGTTATTATTATTATCATTATCATTATTATTATTATTATTATTATTATTATTATTATTATTATTATTATCGTTGTTGTTGTTGTTGTTGCTGTTGTTGTTGTGATTGTTCTTGTATTATGCACGAATTATTCTCATCTTTATTATTATAACGATCATCTCCATTCTTATTCTATTTTTATTTTTATTATTATCATTATTATTATCATTGACATTATTGAGTGAGAGAGCACCACATGCCATCAAAGTGACACTGGGGTACAAATATACAAAGCCCAGTATATCTGTCTGGTACCAGTTGAGTACTGGGGTCGTTGTAATCGACTTGTCCCACCCCCGCCAAGATTCAGGCCTTCTACTACTACTACTACTACTACTACTACTACTACTACTACTACTACTACTACTACCACTTTGCGTTGGCTCCTGACTCTTTGTTGGACTTTGTTGAAAATAACTTGTTTACTTTTGTTGAGTGTTTATCAAATCTTTAAATAAGGACTTCAAATGCATTGGGTGAAGCGGGGCACCACCAAGTAGCACTCTCAAGGGCAAAATTGTTCTGATATTTATTTGGTTTTGTTCGTTTCTTTCTCGTTGGAAATACAGCATCGTGTTAAAGCCCAGTTGCTCATTGGTATGAGCAGGTAGCAGGAAATCTCACAAATATCACACTACCAGCTTCAGAGGAGAGCAAATAAGTACCAGTGAAACACTGGGTTCAATTTAATCACAAGTCGCCTTCCCCAAAATTTCAGGCCTTGTGCCTTTTTTAGAAAGGATTATTATTATTATTATTATTATTATTATTAGTAGTAGTAGTAGTAGTAGTAGTAGTAGTAGTAGTAGTAGTAGTAGTAGTAGTGGCGGCAGCGGTAGTGGTTGACAGAACTGATAAATGCGTATTTAGTTACATCTGTTTGCGTTCATTAAAGTTGACTTTTCGGATGTCATGTTATTCTGTCATCATTTCAGAGCCAATAAAATAAGTACCGTTAATATTACTGGTACCTAGAAAATTGATGTCATATGTTCAAACGTTTTCTTGGGACTCATAGAAATAACGGCAATTAATTTCCTGAATCAGGGAAAATTTTCACTCCACTGAGGCAATCGTAGATTGAAAGAAAATTATAAAAATACTCAAAACCAGAAAAGAAATATGCTGCAAGTGAGAGAAGTGCTAATTTTACATTCTTCAACAACTCTATGAGATATATTTCAATCCACAAAGCTCTACTAAAACGCCTGTCACTGCGTTCGACTTGGAATGTTATGTCCCAAACAATTCCTCATAGCTCATAGTATACGAAGAAGAAAAAAAATAACAACTTAAGACTTTTAAAATGATCAAGAATCAGAACATTGGGAACGTTTCATAAATCTTAGTTTCTTTCAAAGAATCGCATTTTTCTAGACGTTTTCTTCTTTCCATTCTACAAGGAGTTTAGCGAATTCTTCAATGCACACAAAATGTTGTAAACCTTTTTCACTTCATGATTTTTCTCAAAAGCCATTCCATTTGAGCTATCCGTCTATCTCTTTAATCTTTTCTTATCTTCTAATTTTATTTTATTTGTTCACATTTTATGACAGAATAATAATTCCACCACAAGTATACTTGCATCTTCTTGGTTTTTTTTTTGTGTTATATTTTTTTGTGTTTTTGCTTAATGAATAGGATTTCTAAAAATTTCGATTTCAAATTCTCTCACCTCTCTATCCTTCTTTCTCCCCTACACTTCTCAAGCGTCCTCTCTCGTTATATATCTATACCTACATGCATGTGTGTGTGTGGTGAAAGAGAGAGAGAGGGCGAAATTATGTATACACATACATATATATGTGTCTGTATGTGTGTTTGCTCCCCCGTTCAAATATATGCATCTATCGATGAATATAAATATATAAACATAAACGTATACATAACTATGTGTATACATACCTCTTTAACTCTCTCTCCCACACCATCTCTCTCTCTATCTCTCACTCTCTCCGTCTACACACACATACATATACGCATACATCACATACACACATATAAATATAAATATATATCAATACATACATACATATATTATCTGATTTATTATTCTTGAATATTAGTATTTTTCTAGATGACTGACTTCGAAGAATGTTCATTATCTCTGTTGCAATTTATCTACATCTTTCTCTCTCTCTCTCTCTCTCTCTCTCTCTCTCTCTCTCTCTCTCTCTCTCTCTCTCTCTCTCTCTCACTCATACACAATATACACACACATATATATAGCATAGAATGACAGGACCGCCTTTGTTTAATTGATGACGCAGGTTGCCCGGTAAGCAATGGCTACCTATTTCGATTCTCAGTAAGGGTCCTGTCTTGCCACAAATTTTCACTTAAAATTTCTTATGTTCACATCTACATTATAGTTTCTTTTAAAGCCATAAAGCTGAATGATACTATAATATAAAATTTTCACCATTATATGTTTCTATTCAAATTCACTGTGCTTCGAGTCAGATGTTTCTAGTCGTTTCTCCAGTTGCCTAATATCTTCGGCTCTTATATTGTCTCTCATGAACTTTGTAGGTACGACATTGTGTTTAAGAAGTGTCCAATTATTGATAAAAAATGTAACGGGCAAAACAAATAACATTAAACTCTCTGACGTTCTCTACTAATTTGGAGAACGGGTGAGACTTGATATCCTGGAAACAATAATGCTAACTCCAAAATGTGAGCCTACAACGGTAGTGCAGCCACCAAAATGCTGGTAAGGTGATAGAGGAACAATGCGAATAAAATGATAACTTTGTATGCAGAGTTAAGAAAATAAGAAAAGAAATACTATAAAGGGCATTTATACTATCAGACGAACATAGTAGGCTGGCGCAAAAGAGAAATGGAAGGTCTTGACAGATCGAACAGGAGGACAGACGAACTTGACCGGCCTGGATGGTGGCTGGTCGGAAAAGGACGACAATGCCTTGGCCGGACAGCGATCATGCGGTAGGGGAGAAAAATAGTTGTAGAGGGCAGAGGGATTAAAGAATAAGAGGGAGAGGAGGAAAGATGAATTACGGAATAGGAGAAGGAGAAGGAGAAAGAAATAAGAGGAACTAAAGAATGAGAAGGTGGCTTAGAGAGAGAGAGAGAGATACAAGCGAGGGGGGAAAGCAGAAGAAGAGGGAAGGGGGAAAGAGGTACTAAGGAATAAGAGAGAATGAAAATAAAATCAGAGGGACTGAGGAGCGAGAGGGAGAGAAAGAGAGTGAGAGACAGAGGCAGAGTAAAGGGAGAAACAAGGGAGATAATTGGGGAAAGAAAGAGAAGGTGAGAGTTGTACATAATATTCAAGGAATTTTTTTGATTTTATGTAAGCTATGCGTAGCTGAAAAAATTCAGATCCTTTTCTGAAAATTCTAAGTCAATGTTTAACTCGAGATCCAAAATTTTCAGCGGCTGTAAGCATATGGCTAAGTTCCTGTTGACGAATTCGAATAACTATAACATAGGCTCTAAGTCACTAACTTTCAGTCTGAGGGAAGTAACTCCAACTCTAATTCCCCCTCTTGCTTCTTTCGGAATTATTTTTCTCTTTCCTGTTTTTTAACCTGCTACCTTTTATGCATACTTCCTCCTCACCTTTTTTTCGCTTTTTTCTCGTCCCATTTTTTGTTCGTTGTGCCATGTTGGCAGTGTCTGATAGTTGTGCTAGGACACCAGACGTATTATAAAGCATTGTTTAGTATGCTGTCAGCCCATGTAGCTAACAGTAGCATATAAAAGCATATATTGTGTTTATTAAATGATATTTATCTCCCACCAGATGGAATACTTTTTTGTTGATCTTACCATCACGGAACAAACGTTAAATATACCTGCAAATTTACAAACAAATCTTATTTCGAAAAGAATTAAGAACTGTCTCAGAATTTGTATATATATAATCTGGAGAGTATGCTTACAATTGTCATGTGGAAGAAGTGAATAAATAAGGGTGAATAAATAAGAAATTATATATACTCGTATGGGTGTTCGTCCATTCACCATTAATTGGGTGATTTGGTATAACGAAGCATGTCTTTTGTTATCATTGTTGCTGAGAGTGTGGCGTCGCTTTGCGATCTGTAACCTTGAAGTTGTCACTGTAATACATTGGTAAGCTTACTTGAAGGTGTCATATCAAACACGTGTAAAATATAATTTTGTTTCTACCTCAAAATACTTCAGAGCAGAGGTCTTCTACCATATTTTTGTCTACGGACTCCTTCGATTCTTAGTTTTTCTCTACTAGATGCCCATAGCCATTCGTTGCTATGTATGTGCGGATAGATAGATGGATATATAGACAGAGAGAGAGAGAGGGAGAGAGATAGATAGCACATGCGCTTACGAGCACACACACATACACACACATGCACACACACACACACACACACACACACACACACACACACACACACACACTCGCGCACATATATTCGGAGCATAAATTATACACAAGTAGTAGCGATTCTCGAAGAAACCAATGAAGAGGCGTTTAAACGCTGAGAATATGCGTTACTAACTAAAATTTAATGTTAATTTTTATTAATAAACAATGTGTACGTTCATGCGCATGTGTGTGTATATGTGTGCGTATGTATGCATCATCTAGGCTGTGTCTGCACTCCAGTTTTGGTACCACATAGTGTAAGTACCTTTTACGGAACCAGTTCAACGCAACCTATCTACCATTGGCTCAGTTCAATCAACACAACTTTAACTCCAACAAATTTATGATTTCTGCCCATGTTAGAAATCATAATTATTGATATAATTTCTTTTTTCTCTTGATTTTATTAATCAGCTCGAAACACTTCATTAAGTTTAATTAATGATTTTTTCTATCATAAATGCAAATTAAAAGTAATAATTCAAAACGTTAATTGGGTCATATAAGAACATGTTTTGGTTTTATATTCCTCTTTATAATAAATTCAAATTTGCTAAAATTTGTTTTAAAAAAATCTGGTATTCTGAAGAGTTTTTATTTTCTCTTTTATTCTTTTCTTTCTTATTGATATACACGAATTTATTTACATTTTTTTTCTTTCTTTTCCATTTTCATTCATTAATTTATTTTATCTTCTTTTAATTTCTTCCTTCAGATAAAAGTCCTTTACCTCATCCAAGTTTTTTCAAGAATATATAGACTATTTTAATTAGCTTCAATGATGTGCAACTTAGTAATTCTAATTTTGTTTTATTTCTTGTTTTGCCATTTTTGTTTTTGTTTTTGTTTCCAGCCACTAAACTTATTTACTTTCCATTACTTTCATTTCTACTGTTTTCCTTAATATATTTCTAACAAAAAGTAAAAAAAAAACGGAAAAATAAAGCTACATCAACAAATATGAGTAACACACACACACACAAAATAAGAAATAATTTTCGTAGATTCACAACATTTGAATTATTAATTTGGCAGTTTTCTGCCTTTGTCTTCTTTAGCAGTCGATAAAACATCACTTATGATGAAGTAACAAACTCTCGTTGATAAGAGGCTCTTAAGAAACTAGCTTGAAAATTCAATCAGCATTATTAAATTGTGGCATTTTCGTTTCATTTTTAGTTGTCAGCCAATATTTACTGGTAAGAATTAATAGAATTATGAAAGTTAAACCAATGTTTCAAGACATCTTCTAGTTGTGTTCGCGTGGAAGCTGGAATTAAAATTACAAACAGTGTTATCAAATAATTAGGCAAAATCATGGCTGGCAATGAGGTTGGCATAGTTATCTTTTACAGTAAAAACCGAAAGGAGATTGGCAACAAAATTACTCTTCATAGATTCGATAAATTAGAAGAGATGGGATGGAGTTTTACTTATAACTAATAGAGAAGCAAAGTTGCCGCATACTGAACATACATACATACATACATACATGTTTGTGTGTGTGTGTATGCAGGCGTAGCTGTGTGGTAAGAAGTCTTAAGGTGGCGAGCTGGCAGAAACGTTAGCACGCCAGGCGAAATGCTTAGCGGTATTTCGTCTGCCGTTACGTTCTGAGTTCAAATTCCGCCGAGATCGACTTTGCCTTTCATCCTTTCGGGGTCGATGAATTAAGTACCAGTTACGCGCTGGGATCGATATAATCGACTTAATCTGTTTGTCTGTCCTTGTTTGTCCCCTCTGTGTGTAGCCCCTTGTGGGCAGCAAAGAAATAAGTCTTCTTGTTTCCTTTTTTTTTTTCACACCAACTGTATCTTCAATTTGTCTTTATTTCATGTAGTTCTACAATTGTTATCTTTGAATTTTCTTTTATTGGTTCCATCCATAGCATTGAGACATGTGTCCATGATCTTGGCTGGGTCTTAAAGAGCAGTAATAACAATGGATACAATCATCCTTTCTAACAGCTGCAGTACCGGATTTGGCAGTTAGGGATACCAGAGAGAAGGTATCACGAGATCAGCCTTAAAAAGAGTAAATAATTTAGTACTGAGATCGATATTATCTCAAACCCTCAATAAATTAACATGGTTGATCTTTGGTTAACTGCGCTGATCTTCAAACTACTAAATACCTGACTCGATATATTTATTATAGCGGCTGGATAAATTAATAACAGTAGCACTTCTGTTAAACACACACACGTGTGTGTGTGTGAAGAATATCTGTATTAATACTAACTAGGGAGGCTGATATCTCCCAAAGGGTAACGTACAGTATCGTCTTTCTGAAATAAAACTTATAAGATTGAAATTGTACAACGGTATCGCTGAAACAGTTGATACTGTTTATTTTACTGGACAGATGAGGGAATCGATTCAGACACTGCAAACATAATATACATGCGTGGATATGTATGTTTTCATGTGTATATTTGCCTACGTGTTTGTATACATATGCGCTCACGTGTATTTGTGTAAGTTTGTGCATATGCGTCTGTGTGTGTAGATGGAGATTGCGGAGATAGGAAGTGAATGCTTCAGTTGTATTAAGAAGGCTTTCTAACTTACGTTATGTTTTCAGGCGGCTGGAAACGCAGCCCAAATATTTTGCTTCTTCTCAAAAGTAAAATTTCAGTCTGCCCTTCACCTAGATTTTCAATTGATATACATCGTGAATAGATTTCAATCTATAATGCCAACATGATCCATTTAGCTCTCCAATTTACGGATTAGAACACATTTAAGATTTATAGAAAGTATCACAAAGCAAAGCGAGTTTCAAATGAGACAAAAACAACATCAACAACATCAACAACAATGGCGTGAAGTAAACAAAACATGGACACCTTACAAACAACTCCTCTTTTTTTCTCATAAACACCAACTCTCACTCTCCCACATTCTCTTCCTCTCTCTCTCACTAGCACTCCATCTCTATCTCTCTCTCTCTCTCTCTCTCTCTCTCTCTCTCTCCCTCTCTCTCTTGCGCGCACACACACACTCTGTCAATAGCAGCTTAAGAAAATAACTCTGGAAAAAGTTAAGCCGCTGGTGTGATAGTTAAGTCACGTGTATCAGTCATTGTACAGTATTATAAAAATACATTGAAGGAGAATGCTAACGAATCAAAGGCTTAGTGGTGAGGATATTTATGTCAGCGATATTTACTCTATAATGTTTTATTCGGTGACAGATCTGTGCAAATTGCTCTGGCAGCCATACTAAGACAATGCTAATACTCAAAACGACTACGAAGCGATATAGAGACAAAAAGTAGTGCAACGAAATAATTGTTTGTTACGTTATTAGGGAGAGTGATGTACTGAAGGCAAGAATAAAGAGAAGTTGTGACGTTCATGCATTTATTAAATTTATTAATGATGCAAGTTAAAGAAATATTTTCAGCCAGACATGGCTGTATTTTATTTATACGCTAAATTTGCTGCAGGGTAGCGTCCGGAGAAAGCTCCCCCAAACGAGGGCGGCTGTTATTTGGATATAAGTCATAGATTTACATAAGCCATAGATCCGACTGATATTGCACTACATGTCTCTGATAAAGAAAAACTGATTTGAACTTGTACCAATCAGTGAATACGGAGTGCATCCCAACCAATGAAGGGACACGCACCGTGGGTGGACTCGGGTGTTTATGTGACCTTAATTTTCCCTCGCATAGATGTGCAGATTTGTTGTTGTCTTCACTGAAGTTACCAGGTTAAACGTTTGCTTTCCATCGCAACACCAGCGTTGTATTGGGCTGGCAACTAAGTTCCCACCGTTGCTTTTAAATTTAAATTTTTTTTAAAGGTTCAATAGAAAATAACAACTAATTAATCAATAATGTATTCACCCTTGTTGTTTACAACTTCTTCCCAACGTTCAACAAGATTTTGAATACCTCGTTGGTAGAAATCACCCGATTTCGACTCGAAAAATTGATCCAACCAAGCTCTCAATTCTGCATCAGTATTGAAGGAAACTCCGCGAAAAGCATTTCAAAGAGATCGAAAGAGGTAGAGATCCGTTGGTGCCAAATCAGGAGAGTACGGCGGGTGTGGCAGCACTTCCCAGCCATGCGTTTGAATGGCTTCCTTGGTCATTTTGGCGATATGAGGGCCGGCAACTAAGGATTTGAATCCATACAGAGCATACGCACCACACACAGATACACAAACTGTTCTATCTCT
>NC_142935.1:97927737-97940237 GCF_046866305.1 Octopus bimaculoides
ATACTGCTAAGCATTTCGCCCGGCGTGCTAACGTTTCTGCCAGCTCGCTGCCGTTATCCGTGTTATATCTTTTCTACTATAGGCACAAGGCCTGAAGTTTGGGAGAAGGGGATAATCGATTACATCGACCCCGGAAGGATGAAAGGCAAAGTTGACCTCGGCGGAATTTGAACTTAGAACGTAGCGACGGGCGAAATACCGCTAAGCATTTCGTCCAGCGTGCTAACGAATCTGCCAGCTCGCCGCTTTTATTCATGTTATAATACAAACATTAATAGCAAACAAAGCTATTAACTTCTCATCCCTACGGACGAAAACTTCCCTCAAAATAAAATTAGATCAGGCGTATTTTCCTGCAAAAGACTTACATAGACTGACTCTTTGACGGAACAATTTTCTAATACTGATTATAAACTCACAAAGCAACTACATATAAAGAAAATAGCTTGGAAAGGTTGATATTATTAATGTCATCAAAATAGCTGGTTATATAACTAAAGTTGCTGATCTAAAAACAAGGATCATTTGGTATTTGTAAACCACATACTGCGAGTTGTCGACGCTCTCATGCCTCATTGTCGAGTAAAAGAAAAATAAAAGAAGGAAAAACAGAACACAACACAGGAATCAGTCGTTCGTGTCTGCCATGTTGTTAAAGGCAAATATCTCTTTTCCAATCATCTCCACTGAACCAAAACCACTAATTGTAACAACAACATTAACAGTAAATTTGTCGCCATAAAAACAGTGCTAAATTCGTTCTTTCCTGTCATTAAATGGCAGCAAATACTCCAATTGTAGAACAGGCAATTCTGCTCACCAACACCACCAACACCAGCACCACCACAACCACTACCACCACCACAGCCACAACATGTCACACTATCTCCATGCCCAGCTTCGACTATTTGCTAATCTCCAGCTACCACCCCCACCACCACTCCCGCCACCACCCTCGCCGCCAACATGCGCACTCCTCTACCGTGACTGTCTGCCGTGAGGCTCGCGCGCAAAACTACTCTCAGCGCTCATATCAACAAACTATTGCAACGCCGCCGCCGCCGCCGCCGCCGCCACCGCCACCACCCCCACCCCCACCACAGCTAATAAGGCGAAGAATCGTCCCGAGGGTATGTGTTATTCGGAACACACGCACTCCGATAGGTCACTTATCAAATTGACTTGATTAGCCGGTAAATTAATTCAGTAATTCGCGAAAATAAATAATTTCATCAAATGGTATTGCATTAAGCGGTACGCTAAATACTTTGCTGAAGAGAAGATAACCACCACCACCACCACAACAACAACAACAACACCACCACTGCCACCACCACCACCACCATCGCCACTACCACCACCACCACAACACCACCACCACTGCCACCACCACCACTACCACTGCCACCACCACCACAACACCACCACCACTGCCATCACCACCAGCATCCATCCTAGTAGCTCAGTTCTCCTTTCTATCTCCTTCTCTCTCTCTCTCTTTCTTTCTAAATGTTTCTCTTCTTCTTCCTCACGTATATATTATCTCCCCCCCCCCACCTCTCAATTTAATCAATACTTTCTCCCTCCAAGCCACACTTAACATTTCAGCAATCAGCTGTTATTATAACTTGCTCCTTCTTCTTACTCATCTCAACTCCTTTTTTTTCCCCTAACTAAATACTCATCAACCTCTTAACTAGATTTCTACTTTTAGGCACTCATAATTTCGAGCAATTATTTTCATCTTTCATTTACTAATTTCTTATCCTCCTCTTCCTCCTCTTCCACTTCCTCCTCTTCCACTTCCTCCTCTTCCACTTCCTCCTCTTCCACTTCCTCCTCTTCCACTTCCTCCTCTTCCACTTCCTCCTCTTCCACTTCCTCCTCTTCCTCTCTTGTTTTGCTCTCCCTCATCATCAGTATTTCTATTTAACTTTATTATCTATTATTATTATTATTATTATTATTATTATTATTATTATTATTATTATTATTATTATTATTATTATCGTCATTTCCTTTGCACAGCTTCTAACGCTGGAGCTGTACTACGGTGTCAGCTGTTAACTACCATTGAACTAAGGTAACACCCCTTATTTTTCGACCACCTTCCGGGGTATTCGGGCGGTTCCAAGCATTGCTGTTTTCTGCAAGTGCTCCACCCTTATTGCAGCCCCTATTTGTTCCATGTACTTCAAGAGATTTTTACTCACTGTTCCCAGGACTCTGACAATTATTGGTACTACTACCACCTTTTTCATCGACCACAACTGCTTAACTTCCCAAGCTAACCTGTCATATCAACCGACTTTTCTTTCTTTCCTATCGCATACCTTGTTATCAGATGGGCATGCTATGTCTATGATCCAACACAGTTTGCTTTCTTTCTCAATTATTGTTACTATTATTATTATTATTAATTATTATTATTATTATTATTATTATTATTATTATTATTATTATTATTACTACTACTACTACTACTACTACTACTACTACTACTACTACTACTACTACTACTATTATTATTATTATTGGGTGGTGAGCTGGCAGAAACGGTTGCACACCGGACATAATGCTTGACAGCATTTCGACCGTCTTTACGTTCTGAGCTTAAATTTTGCTGAGGTCGATTGATTATACCTTTCATCATTTCGGGGTCGATAAAATAGGTTATTGTCGAGCACTGAGGTTGATGCAATTGTCTTACCCCCTCCCCGGAAATTACTGGCCTTGTGCTCAAATTTGAAACCAGTTAAAAGTATTGGAGTTCATGTAGTCCACTTCTCCTTCCCCTCAGAAACTACGTGGCCCTTCCCCTCAGATTTCAGACCTTGTACCTATAACCGAAAAGTTCATCGTCACCATGTTTACCATCATCGTCTTCGTCGTCGCCGTCATCATCATCATTTCTCTGTTACCAAAGACTCTTACAATTTACATTGAGATGACAAAATTAAGGAAGTCAGAAAGACGAGGTTTTGGCCAATCCCTACAACAGTGACAAACCAATTTACACATTTCTGTTCAGTCTTTAGCTATCAACGTTTTATCCTCCTTCGAAATTTCTCTTCTTGTTCCTCTTATCTCCCTTTCTTGCACCAACTTCCGCCACCTTTCACTGCCTGCATTCATTTCTCTCTAGACCATTCTCTGTTCCTCATTCATTACCTATCATCTATATATTTCATCCATAACACTCTCTTTCCCCTTCTCTCTCTCCCTATCTTTTGCTCTCTTTCTAATATTTACTCCAGCATATATATCTATCCCTTTTCAACATTCCTCCATTATCCCCCGCGTCCGTCTTCTCATCTTATTTCCTCTCGATATTTACCTCACTTTCAATCTCTATTCTCCATTTCCCTCTTTCCAACACACGTCTTTCTCTTAAATTTCTCATTTTCTTTCCTCTGTATTTCGCTCTCACTTTTTCCTTCACAATCTCCCTTTCTTTTTTCTACATTGTCATCGTTTCTTAACCATCTCCCTTCTCTCTCTCCCTCTCCCTCTCCCTCTTACTCACTCTCTCTCTTTCTCTCTCTACTCCGCCTCCTCTCTACCTCTCTTCCTCAGTATCACCGCTGGTCTGAGATTCCAAAACGAACCAAAGGTTAAACGCAAACAAATTCTGTTTCGATGTTATTAAAACATTCAAGGCTTTTGGCGGGCAAAAATATTATTATTGATTTTACGCAATATTTTTAGCTTTGTTTTGGTGGCATTTATATTTTCTAATTACCAGAACCGACATGTTTACTTTTTGCTTCTCTGGATTACACCCCCCCCTCTCTCTCTCTCTCTCTCTCTCTTTCTTTCCTTTCTTTCTCTTTCTCACTTTCTCGCCGTCCTCTCTCTCTTTCTCTTTTTTCCTTTCTCTCTCTCCCCATTCCTCTCTCACTCCCCCTCCGTCCTCTCTCTCTCCTTCTCTCTCTCTATCTCTTTCTTTCCTTTCTATCTCTCGCTCCCCATTCCTCTCTCTCTCTCTGTTTCTTTCTCTCTCTTTGTTTCTTTCTCTCTCTCTGTTCCTCTCTCTTTCTGTCCGTCCGTTTCTCTTTCTTTCTCTCTCTCTCTCATTCTCTCTTCTTTCCCCCCCCCACCTCTCTCCTATCTATTTCTGTCCTGCTCATCTCTACCTAACTCAATGCCTTTTCCAAATTAAGATTTCCCGGTAATTCCATTGCCTCCTTTTCTTTCTTTCTTCCTTTACTTCTTCCCTTCTTTCTTCCTATTTTTCTTTTTCTCACCCTATTCTCTCCCCACTCTCCCTCTCTCTCTCTCTCTCTCACACACACACACACACACACACATACATATAAACAAACACACTCACTTAAACATTCATATGGGCTGCAGTCATCAAGTTTCTACCTCTTTACCACGTTTATACATTTAGGTCTATTTCATTACTTTACTTATCTCTCTCTCTCTCCTTCTCTATCTCCCCCTCTCTCTCTTTCTCTCCCTGAAACTCTCTTTCTCGTCCTCTCTCTTTCTCGTCCTCTCTCTTTCTCGTCCTCTCTCTGTCTCGTCTTCTCTCTTTCTCGTCCTCTCTCTTTTTTTCTATCTTCACCTCCAAGGCATCGGCAACATATCTCTCTCTTCATTTTATTAAGATCTCAGCTTTAACTACATATTTCTTCTGCCTTTCGTTCTCTCTGTTTCTCACCGTTTCTATTGCCTTTAAGATGGCAGTAACATCTCTTCTCTCACACTCTCATTCACTCAGTGACTTGCAATCACACACACGCACACACACACACACACACACACACACACACACACACACACACACACACACACACACACACACACACACACACAACATTATCTAGCACCAGCTTGTCGTATATTTTTATAATTTTTATTTTATCGTCTTAATGATGCCAAACCCTGGCAAGCTGTGGCGATATTCTTCACTTGCGGCTGGAAAAAAAAAACATCATCAAAATACATAGAAAGAAAAAAAAAAGACAAGACAAGAAATAAAGAAAAAAATAGACATTGAACATTTCTCAAAACATAACTGTCTAAATTTCAGGCGATTAAAATGTTTTTAATAGATATAGTACGTAATATATGTATATATATATATATATATATATATATATATATATATATATATATATATATATATATATATATATATATATATATATATATATATATATATACATACATATATATATATATATATATATATATATATATATATATATATATATATATATATATATATACATACATATATATATATATATATATATATATATATATATATATATATATATACATATACATATATATATATATATATATATATATATACACATATATATATGTATGTATATATATATATACCTATATATATGAATATATCCATATGTATATGTATATATATGTGTATGCGTTTATATATATATATAAACACATACATACACATATATATCACATATATATATGTATATATATGTGTGTGTGTGTGTGTGTATATATATGTGTATATATGCATATATGTATATATGTATATATGTATATATATATATATATATATATATATATATATATATATATATATATATATATATATATGCATATATATATATATATATATATATATATATATATATATATATACACACACACATTTAATGTGAGAAACAATTAAGTTCAACTTTGATCTTTTTTATTACGGATTTTTATATTTTATATAACGGTAAATCTTGTTAGATTTCATCATATATTGGTTTACATGTGGTTTATCTTTGTACTTCTGCTTATCGTCTGTATATACGTATGTATGTGTGTGTGTGTCTGCTTCTGTCTGTGTGTTTCTATGCGTGCCGTCTTATATATCAAACTGTCTTACGGTCAGCGTTTATATATACATACATATTTATATCCATAAACACACTCAGACACACACGCATATATCCAATATATAAGCACATAAATATGTGTCTGTGCGCGCACGTGTGTGTCTGTCTGTGCGTTTGCGCGCGCATGTGTGTATGCGTGTATCTGTCCGTGTTCAAATGTATGCATTGTTTCTTCTCACTAGTTTTTGTTTGATAAACATATACATGCTTTCACGGAAATATACGCTAAAATAGTATATTATCCGAAAAAGAAGAGCTCAGTAAAAATATCCATAACAGATACTGTTTATGTTGACAGGTGAAAAATGAGGACATTCCCCAAAAAATGCCTTCTGTATACAGAACGCTTAATGAACGGGCGGAAAATGTACCACTTTTAGTGACCAAAAAGTTACAAATTTGTTATAATTATAGCTGTAATATTTTACATTATAATGGAAACAAATCTAGAGTCCGCCAAAATTTTAAAATAAATGATCACATGATCTATCTATCTATCTATCTATCTATCTATCTATTTTTTCATTATTATATTATTATTATTATTATTATTATTATTATTATTATTATTATTATTATTATTATTTGAACCCAGAACGTAAAGACAAACGAAATACCGCTAAGTATTTCACCCGCTCGCCGCTTTGATAATATGGATATTTTCATATAAAAGTACAAAACTAGTTGTGCTGGGTTCACTTGTTAAGCAATTCATAGGAATTTGCAACTTTTCCATTTCGAAGTTTTAACTAGAGCACTTTACAATAACCATAAGGTGCAACTGTCACTTTAACTCTTTCTACTTTAGTTGTCACTTTGAAAAATCTACTTATTTTACCTTAAAGTGATAATGAGCAAACTTGCTTTAATCAGTGCTACAGAAATGAAAAGTCTCCAATGAAATAGTATCCTTTCGAAAAGACTGTATTATGATAATTCACTTGTGGGGATTGAATTTAGGTAAGAAATTTCTCTCCAACTTATCTGCAGCTTGGATCAATATTTCAGACGTATGATTCTCAGAGTTGATAAGAGAAATATCGGATAACTCATTTGTTCTTGGTCAGAGATATCTGCTCACTACATGTTCTCACAGAGCTTAATTCAAGCTATTAGTGTCAAATGACTTTTCACTTCGACGTCATAACTGCTTTCTATCGTCTGCGCAGAACGCACTTAACATATTTATATTTGTAGAACTCTAAATGCGAATATACATACACATGAATATACATACTCATGTACATAGATACATACATACAAACGTACTTACATATACACATACATACATAACTATATATATATATATATATATATATATATATATATAGAGTGAGAGTGATATAAAGTTCCACCCACATACAAACATATATCTATCTCACTAGCTATCTACATGTATATATACATACATTTTTATGTACATATATATATATAACCCTTTTTTTAAACCTAACAAAACTCTCAACTATCATGCATCCTTATTTTTCCTACCAATTTATACATGAACTACTATTGAACTACAAAAGCTCAAAGACAATATAATGTATGGGTATATTTATTTTTTTTATATATTATTGTTTTATATATTATTTTCTTCATTTTGTACTTTTTTGTACTTCTTTGGAAAAAAAACATTTCCATTCTCCTTCTTCTTGCTAATTTGCTTCAACGCAATGAAAACCGGTTAGAAAAGATCTTTATTAAATTATGCTCCCAGTTCAGCATTCTGGCTTTTTTCATTTTCCTATTATTTCTCCACGTGCGGTTAACACAGCCCCACTATTTACTGACTTATATATATATATATATATATATATATATATAGCTAGCTAGCTAGCTAACTCGCAAAGGCCCAGGCTACCCAAATCCTGCGATTCACCCTTCATACACCATCTTTCAGGCAGCCATACCTCACCTACGTTCATTCATTTTTGCTCCACCCCTTTCCTTACGAAATCTGCAACAGGTTTGTATTTGTATCTGCTGCTCTTTTCCATGTTGATTAAAGCTGCTTGTTTCCGATAAAAGATTTTTACGCGCAGATATAAGTAAAAATTAACCAATAAATTCTTGGCATCCCGGTAACTGGAGAAACAAGTAATTATTTTTCACCTGAGGACTATTTCGCCCTGTGAAATCCCTTGGAGAATGGTTCGGTCCGGATGTCAAAGTGAACGTCAAACTAAATGAGGTAAGGCATGGAATGGATAATATTACTGGAAAAATTTAACCGAAATGCACCTATAACTGTATGACTAGAAGTGACCATCATGTTAATATTACTTTTTAATCAATCCCAGTCAAGCATACCAAGGATCAAACAGATTCCACCTATAACCAGTTCATTTGTTTGTAAGGCATAGTGTAACTCGGACTACATTTATCACTGAGTCCCGTGTTTAAGAAGTTAGGTAATATTTAAGGGATGTCTGGCAATTCACTTGTAAATCATTTACACGTTGGTACCGTGACACGACGACAAAGTTTTATCTCAAGTAATACTTGATAAAAGTAAGGTTTGTATTTGTTGTTATCTCAAGATAGGGGATGCACCTCTGACCTGAACAGCCCTCTACTATTGCGCCCATTATGCAGGTTTAGACACACGTAAGTTGTTGATACAACTTATATGCATTAATAATTCAATGGCAACTTGGTATAGTGTACATTTGTAAAGACATTTTTTTCAGTTCACTATTTGACAATCTGCAGTCTATGATAAAGGACAGACCGAAGATAAATGGGTTGCCTGGTTTATTGTCAGATGCTCACAGCGTTTCAGCAACTGGTTAGGGCATTCAAAGTTAAGATAATCACGGCTTTCAAAGAGGGTAAGTGGAAACAAGAACGACAATTCCTTGGTGTTACTTTGAGTATATAAGACATAACAAGCAGAAAATCATTCGGGGTTCATTTATATTATCTATCATTAAAACCTTTCCTCTCTCTTTTGTATGGCAGTTCTTTCGAGAGATGTTATCTGTTCTTGGCTCGGTCCGCAGATCCAGCAGTTCGAATATCAAAACATGTCCAACATTCAGTATAAGAAATGAAACGGTTCTATATGCTCTCTTCCATCATCTTTTGGTTTGTGACCCTCTATTAGATAATTCTACATCCTATTGGAAGAATTCAGTCGTGCAGTAACTCTATATTTAAAAAAGAAACTTCAAGGAGCCTATGAGAGAGCTCTTACAAAATATAAACCAACACCGTCTCATATCACACTCGACCGGCTTTTAAAAGAGACAAAACTAAGAATGCATTAGAAAATGTAGCCCCCACCTTACCATAAAAGAATGAGGTTATGGCAGGCATGCATTTGATGTTAGGTGTCTCCGGTTAGAGTTGACTCGGGGCTAAAAATACGAACAATGGTTTGGCTGGGCAGTAAACCCACCAGGCTTTAAAAAATTTCTTTGGTTCTCCTGATTTCTACATAACTAGGAATACTACATTGACAATGAGAATTACCAATGGTCTTACGTAAACCCCCATCAGCAGTAATACATAGAGGATAATACGTCAAAATGCCGGGTTATTGATCACACGGTTTAACAAAGATTAGTCTTATCACAATTACTAATCTAACATCTTTATCATTTTCTAATTTTCTTTCTTTCTCTTTTATATATTATTTCTTCCTTTCTGTCTTTCTTTCCCTTAATGTTCGCTTACAACCCAAAACCTTAAATAGTTTTCATATCGTTTCGTTTATCCACATTTTAAGTTTTCAGTAACGAAAATACGATTGTCTTCAAAGAGAACGGGAACACACAGAGCAAAAATTACTACATTCTGTTATTTGTATGCACAAATTTAATTGGAAACATTCTATTCTTGCACAGAATTCGTATCTCTCTTGTCTTATGTTGTCACGGAATCTCACCTTAATCACAGACAACCATCGCCAAAGAACTTGACAGCTTGACGCCGGAGTGCTTTCATTCTGTCAGCTTCTATAAACACATTCTGGCACAGATTCAACAAGAACACAATGAACGTCTTAATTGCTAATGCTTAGAATAAAGCCATCTGTTCACTCTGATAATGAATATTGGAACTTATAACGACACACACACACACACACACACACACACATACACTGTTACACACGCACACTTACACATATTCATATATGCACGCACACACACACAGGCAAATAGTCATATTTGCTAATGTACATATACATAAATATACGTTCATTTTTACACAGACGCACTTACACATACACACATATACGCAGGCACACATACACAAACAAACAAACACACACACAAGCACATGTATATATAATTCATGTCGGCAGATCCAGTTGACTGTTACTCTGGGGTTAGTGTGCAGTCGGTTCATCACAGTATAAACAGCTTATACTGCAGAATGCACATATCGCATACAAACTTAGATAAACTTAGATTTCGGTCAGTATTGGCCGAGCTGTGTCCAGTTTAATGACACCACCTGTCTCTGTACATACGCACACACACACGCGCCAATATATGTACGTATATATGTACATACATGCATTTGCGTATGTGTGTGCATGTGAGTGTATGCGTGTGTGCGTGTATATGTGTATGTGTGTGTGCGCGCGCTGCGTATTCTTGTCCAAATAGATACGAAATCCAACACTTCCATGTAATACGCCTGGACAATCGTGGTATTTATATATATATATATATATATATATATATATATATATATATATGTATGTATGTATGTGTGTGTGTGTGTATGTGTATGTATGTATGTATGTATGTATGTATGTCCATAACGACAATAGGAAAAGGCAGAAAGTAGAAAAAAAAAAGTTCAGAAAAGTTCAAAAGTTTCAAACGCCGTGGTGTATTGGAGCGATTTCTCATCAACGGAAGAGTTCGGTGTAATCCATGTGAAAACCAGGTGGAAGTCCGAAGTGTAGGAAAGTAAATAATCCAGCTAGAGTATTACGAAGTGGAGAAGGTGTAGAAAATCAAAGTGTATGAGGTAGAGACAGGATGAAACTGGTGCGATCACGTGAGCGTACCATATATAGTTGGAAATGTGTGTGTGTGTGCGTGTGTGCGTGTGTGTGTATGTGTGTGTGTATGTGTGTGTGTGTGTATGTGTGTGTGTGTGTGTGTGTGTGTGTGTGTGTGTGTGTGTGTGTAATATGTTGTCGGGATTGAAAATCTGCCCTTCATTTGGTCTTGAACATCCAGCATTGGGATCAGGTCTGGACGGTTATTTGTTATATGCTAACCCTTGAAAATTCACATTTTAAAAGAACTCCAAAAATTTGTGAATCTACAAGTTTTTCATTTAAACTAAATTTAAGTAATACTAAAAGTTTGTGAATTTAAAAAGAATATTTTCAATTCCTTTCATTTAAAACTAGACCCAAGTTAGTCTGAGAGGTTTTGTATCCGTGAGGTTTTGAAGTTCCGTGGAGGTTGTGAATTGAATCGCTCGGAAGGAAATATTGAAAAACTCGAACTTTTGGCCCAAATCGGTCTCATTCCAAACCAGACTTTCGCCCCAAAGCGAACTTTCGGCCCAAATCGGACTTTCGCCCCAAATCGGACTTTCGGCCCAAATCGAACTTCTGCTTAAATCGGACTTCCACCCAAATCGGACCTTCAGCCCAAATCGAACTTTCGGCCCAATTCGGTCTTTCGGTCCAAACCAGACTTTCGGCCCAAATCGGACTTCCACCCAAATTGGACTTTCAGCCAAATCGTGCTTTCGTCCTGATCGGACTTCCGGTCGGATTGGACTTTTGGTGGAGTCAGTTTATTCAGAGATTTGGACGCTGGAAGATTTGCAGCCCAGGTACTGGGTCTGAGTAATGGAGATCTCACTTTTCCAAATGGCTGCGACATTTTTGCCAAAAACTGTAGAAGAGTTGATTATCAAGGTTTACCCAAACATTGAACATAATTTTTAAGATCTTGATTGGCTTTGCGAAAGAGCCATACTTGCACCAAACTTTCCAGGTTGTCAATTAGAAACTTATGCAAACAATCTCTTTGACAATAACAAGGGGTATAATATAAGGCCGATCTTGGGTGACTAAATAAATGTTTTCTTTTCGGTTTGCTTTGGAACATATGTGAACGGGCTTTTTCTGCATTTGGCGTGAGCATTATAACACGTCCTTAGTATATTAAAAAAAGTAAAATTGTTTTTAAAAAAGAGAGAACAAAAACGATGTTAATGGAGAAAAAACAAAGGAAAAAGGAGAAAAAATATTATAAACTACGAGTAAAAACGTTCAAATGGTACTGCATAAGAGTGGGGCTCATGCAGCCATTTCACTTTTCATTTTTATATGACATTTTTCTCATTTTTCATTCGATTTATGTTTTTGTCCCCACTGTAGCGTTCTCTCTGTCCTTGTGCTGTCCCCTCTGTGTTTGGCCCTTATGGATGGAAATAAAAAATCATTATAACCCGTCCAACTAGAAACAACTAGAAACGGCAACGTACCAAATGTTGGTAGCGAAGGCTAAGAATTGATCACATCTAATTTAGTTTGGCCTCTCAACTTCAAGGAATTATTTTTATTGAAATATACATGTAAGTAGAGTGGGAATAATTAAACATCCTGTAGAAACTTGTTCAAAGAACTGTTGTAATTAA
>NC_142935.1:97945237-97957737 GCF_046866305.1 Octopus bimaculoides
TCAAACTCAATAACTTCTAATCCAAACCATACTAATTGTTTCGTATCAATCTCTACATAATTGAAAGGAATAAATAATGTCTGCAAAATACTCTTCACCCTTGTAGACTAGCACAAATGCCTATGATAACATTTTAGCTATACATCAACAGGATATTAGAAATTATACTCTACCACACGCAGAATTCTGTGTTTTACAGTATTTCATTCTGTCTTCTCGTTCAGAAACCAAATCTCTTCGGATTCAACTTATCCTTTCTTTTAGTCTAGAAATATTAAGTAGGAAACATGCTTTTAATGAGAATTTCTGCGACTCTACCTCCCTTCTCTGTACATATGAGGTTACTGTTCAGTCTTGTGTGAAACCAGATCGATTTATGATCTCATATTTTCACGCATTCTGTATCTAGGACCACATTGTGCAACTTGTTCTTTCTAAGGACGGTAAAGATTTGAGAGAAATTTGGCTCTTCTTTTTAGAATGTTGAATGGCCACAGAAAATTTATCCCATAGGATATATATTACCATATAATAGATTAAAATCTATTTTACATCGTTAAAGCTTCTTTATTAGAAGAAATACACTAGGTATCTGGTAGTATATTTTTAAGATACAATATTATTTAGTATCTATCTTGTTATTTTACTCAGTTCAACTTATAAATTTTGCGAGTAAATTAATCAGTTGGAAAAGAAACATCACTGCATAGTTCTCACATCATCGCCCTGAAATTAAACTCTAAGTTCTAATTATCATTAAGTAACAGAAAATCGATTAATTATTTTGACCTAACTAACAAGCAATTCGATCAGTGATCAAAAAAACAACAAATTATTAGAAACGATAGCAAAACGGACAGCATAACCTGCAGAAATAGTTACGGCTCTATAGGTTCAGAGTTCAAATCTTGCTGAAGTCAACTTTGACTACTCAGCTTTCTAGATCGATAAAATTAAAGTTAAGTTCTGGAATCCTTCTTCACTAATTCATTGACCTGTACCTCTGTAATTAACCTCCACTATTGTCTTTTGGAATGAACGGACATATTGTCACATCGCGCCTAATGTAACTTAGTTCGGCAAAAACAGATAGAATAAGCACCAGGCTTCAGAAAATTAAGTTCGTGCATCGATTCATTCGACTAAGAATTCTTCAAGGCAGTGCACCAGCATGGCCGCAGTCTAATAACTGAAACAGTTGAAAGATGATTTTGTTATTGTTTTAAATATAGGACTGAATTTCTTTGTTAATGTTATAATTATGACACCAATTATACTTATAAAAAAAGTATAAGATTCGTTAAAAAAAAGGCAAACAGATAAACAGGATTATTCAAATATGGCGAACCACTGTTACAAGCTGTATCTCACTTCGAGTTCATTCAATAAATACCACTAATTGATGATCTCATTTACTGGTTTGATAATCCGAAATTTAACGGCTAGTAATCAGTAAAGGGTTTAAAGGCAGCAATGTCTATTTTGGTGAAATATTCCTTCAAATCATTCGATGGTTATATCGGTCACTGCGATGACTGTAAGTTTCTCAATTCTTCCTCTCAGCTTGTCAAAAGCTAGAATAAATATCAGTCGGTTACCGCATGCCATTTATGTATCATATTTCTAATTTAGAACTGATTTTAATTGACCCCAAGAAACTATTTCTCATTTTTCACAGCTGAAGTTTATTTAATATTAAGTTTAGTTTTATAATTAGTTGTTGGTAGTCATGGCGAATTTAGTAGTGAAACTGGCCACGTCAACTCCGGAATATTTTAATTTTAGAGTAATTTAAAATCAAGTTCATTTGAGACGGAGTGGGGCAGGAGATCTAACAGTGCTACATCCATGTGTCAATTTGAAGTGTCACTTTTGACAGCTCCGATTGCAGTACAAAGAGAGTGCAGTACAAGTTAAAAGAGCTCACCAGTCATGACACACGACTACTAAATGTCTGAGAAATGTGAGCTGATGTCAAATTATTTTAAAATGAGAAAAATTATATAAAAGTCATTAGTTAAATCTAGAAAATAGAAATAGCAAAGCATTGTCTTTGAATCGTTCAAAATAAATTTACTTGATTCGGCTTCCGCGGAACTTTGGCCTTTAAAGGTTTCCAGTTTAGGTTATTTGACAAATAATTCAAATTGAATTTTCTTTATGAGATACAGCTCTTTTTTTTTTTTCGAAAATTGTTTAGTTTATTTATCTTATAATCATGGAAATAGTACATTTGTATCATGATGGTCATATTCGGGGCGGGACTGAATGTATTAAATGTTTAAACAACTTAGGAATGAAATGTCTCCTTTGAATAAGATGCAGAGATTTAGCCTATACATTCATAATAAGAGGTAGTTCAATGTCCACGTTAAACGGATGAAATTTAAAATATGAATATTTCGGAAATAAACTTTAAACAATTCTGGCATATAAATATAAATTTTGTTTCACTAATTATACACAGTTACAGTACAGATGTATGTGTGCGTGTGTGTGTGTGTGTGCGTGTGCGCGTAAAATATGTGACACTTATTCGGTAGCCATGATAAAATTCCGAGTTTCGGATGCCGGGGTGGGAGCCCACGCCAACATCTCTTCAGTAATTTGGCCATTGAAAATTCCTGTGAAAAATGACGGTTTATTCGTCGGATAATGACGGATCATACATCGATTATTCTATGAAAAACATACCGATACCATCAAGGGAACTATACTCTTAGAAACGTTTGGAGAAAATTACATACCTCATTAAGCAGGTCATTTTTCACAGGAATTTTCAATGGCCGGATAACTGAAGAGATGCTGGCGTGAGCTTCCGCACTGGCATCCGAAACTCGGAGTTTTATCATGGCTACCGAATAAGTGTCACATATGTTTACAGATAATTCCTCTATTTACATAATATCGACGTCACTTTCTATCATTTGTTGTCCTTCCTATCAATATATATATATATATATAGATAGATAGATAGATAGATAGATAGATAGATAGATAGATAGATAGATAGATAGATAGAGAGAGAGAGAGAGAGAGAGAGAGAGAGAGAGAGAGAGAGAGAGATTCAAAAAGGGATAAAAATCTTTTACAAGAATTTTATCAGGAAGCCAGTGTGTAAAAAAATTCATAAGGGAAATTTCTATCTTGTAAAAGATGTTTATATGGGAGACATTAATTCTCAGCAAAGTCCCTCAAGGGCCAATACTGTTTGTGGTGGCTCTCTCAGATATGCCTTCAACCATAAAGTCATCCACTCTTACTTGCTATGTTAATGATATGCAAGTGTCACGGGCAATCGAAGACCCTGATGACATCCGAACACTGAAGAAAGATTCGAATGCAATATACAAGCGGGATGGTGAATGTAACATGCAGTTCAAGGTTAAGAAGTTTTAAGCACTGTAATATTGGACCCCAAAACAAACTAGAATCGGGATGCATAGGCTCAGAGGATTGTGCAAACCAAGAGTCAGTCAGAGTCGGTGCGTGACCTGGGAGTTCACATGAGTAATGGTGCAACACTCCAAATGCATATTTTCAAGAAAGCATCCCCGCCTATGGTTACCACGGAGCGTCGAACTGATGACGGAACTCGAGGCAATCCAGCGTCACGACAGTAAGAAGACTGATCAGGTGCAACAGACGAGCTACCGGAGAGGCCAGGAGAACTTAAGTTCTACTTTCAAGAGAGATGTGGGTGAATGATAGGCAAAAATATACATAAGGAAGATTATGAAAAGCCTAGCTCCCAGGTTGAGAACTGAAAGCTGAACCAACCACCGAAATGAACGGAACTGCATATTACAAAAGACTCCGTTTTTTTTCCATCTAGAATAAAGGCACAGTACTGTAATAGTTTGAGTTTCAGAGATCCGCGACTATTCTAAATTCTGTCAAAGAGCCTCAAAAATACGTGAGGTGTAGATATGGAGGTCTTCAAATAATGTCTGGATAAAGTTTTATGAGAGATACCATATAAACCTACATCGCAGAAGGAGACAGAAAGAAGGACAGCTCCGTCCAACTCGCTACTTCACCAGAAGCAATACAGAAAAGAAACCAATCACAATAAAAGGCGATACTCCTGCATGCCCTCAGCCTCTGGTTGAAGCCAACAGATCGATAAAGCAATACGCATTCATATTTCTACTGTTATGCGTACTCACACACATATATCTACGCGTCTATTTGTGTGCGTGTATTCATACATGGTGGTTGTCTACTCCTTAAACAGAGTTTGACCACCTCCTGCACCTACACCTTAGCCCTTTCATGGCGTCTGATGTGGCTTTTTAAACCAGACAGTGTTTTGAAAAAACACCCACACAGATTGCACCTCTGATTTGCACTACCAATACCTGCAAGTAAGTTCTGCTCATTGTGGATCCTAACATGTCTTTTAAGACCCCCATACATACATACATACATACATACATACATACATACATACATACATACATACATGTACATATATTTGTATGTATGTATGTATGTATATTATACAGAAGTTATAATTTCTATATGAAAGAAAAAAAGGCATTCAATTTGTGTGCAGTTTATTCATATAGTTATTAGTTGGAAAAACATTTTTAATTAAAAATGTTTGAATTTATTTAAGGCGGAGCCGCAGCATTGACGCACCTTTTGGCTGAGACCAGCAATATGTGTCTGTGTGTCTGTGTGTCTGTGTGTCTGTGTGTGTGTGTCTGGGTCTGCATGCGTGTATATGTATGTATTCGTATATACATAAACATATGTACAGAGAAAGATAAAGACAGAGGGAGTAACTAAATAGATTAATGATTAGACACTATGACAGACAGAGGGACAGACAGAGAGACAGACAGACACGTAGATAGATAGATAGATAGATAGATAGATAGATAGATAGATAGATAGATAGATAGATAGATAGAAGCTCTTTCAAGAACAAGATATGAACATTGTCTATATTTGAAAAGGCCACAGTGTGTATGGTGGAAGAATGTTGTGGAATATACAAGTAATCTGTGAACAACTTTGATAGGCAGGTTTTTTTAAAACCTTTTCTTAGAAATCTTTTATCTTAATACGTCTACTTTGCTGATAATATCGACTTTTACAAGCTTTCTTCTTCTTTTCTTTCTTCTTCGCCTCTTTCTCCTCCTTGTTCTTTCTTTTCTTCTTTACCAATTTTCTTATCATTGTCATCTTCTCTGTACTCGAGTAGTTTTACTTGATTTCTTGTTTTTCTTTTTCATTTTTATTTATTTGATGAGGTATTTATCCCCTTTCTAGAATTTTATATCTTAAATCATGTATTTTTGCATTTTATATTGCTGTTGTTTTCCTTGTTGCTGATATTGTTGTTGTTGTTGTTCTTCTTCTTCTTCTTATTCTTCAGCTCTGAAGATTTGTTTTTCTTGTAGCTTACATGTGATTCGAGTCTTTTGATCAAACACCGACACGTTCAATTTTTTTCGTTATATTTTACTTTTAATGTTTGTATTTTAAAACTCTGTTCTATATTTTTTCTGTTAAAAGTTTATTTTAATCACTTTTCTGATCAATAATCAGTTTAAATTTTAGAACTATTTGGAATGCACTTCAGGTTTTTGTTATTGTTGTTATTGTTGTTTTTGTTTGTATTTATTTTTTCTATGTTTTTATTTTTGGTTTTGTTTTATTTATTTATTTTTTTTGTTCAGAATTACTTTCCATTTTTCATTCTTTCTTAGCTTTGCTTCTTTCCGTCTTTCTTTCCTATTTTACTCTATACATAATCACATTTTAAATGCACGTTTTCTGTTTCAAAGATCTGAAGTTTCTTTCCCTATTTATTGGAGACGACGCAACGCTACATCATTAAACTTCATACTGTTATTTCAGGTTTAATTACTACAGCTTAAACAGTTCAGATTAAATGATGATGATGATGATGATGATGATGATGATGATGATGATGATGATGATGATGATGGTGGTGATGATGATGATGATGATGATGATGATGATGATGATGATGATGATGATGGTGATGATGATGATTATAAGGCAACAATAAATGAATAAGTATGTGAAAATTAAATATAAAAGCTCTCTTATGATGGTAACAGTGTGTGTTAGCTAAGAAGAATCGGTACAACTTTACATAAACTCTTTAAAATTTGTCTAACAAATTTTATTTCAGAATGCATAAGAAAACTAATTAAGATTTATACAGCGAAAATTAAAAAGTCGAGCCTTCTAATCAAGCCATTATTATTATTATTATTATTATTATTATTATTATTATTATTATTATTATTATTATTATTATTATTGCTGTTGTTGTTGTTGTTGTTGTTATTAGTAGTAGTAGTAGTCGTTTTAGTACTACTTGTATAGAATCTGCTGTAACTAAGACAAATTTCCTGTTATTGTGTATGTTATGTTTGAAACAATTTTATTTTTCGTTGAACGACATTCTGTATACATTAAATTAAACGTAAAAGTTTTGAAAAATAAATATATAAAAAAAGCGATAACAAGTGTAAAATAGAAAAATAAAATGAATAAATTCAAAAATATAAATGGTATTATTTTTCAGCAAGTATTTCTTTTAAATTTGTTCCAAATTTCCAACTGTCTATGAACTCTCACTCTTTGTGTAAATTTCGTTTTACTGTCTTTGTTGTAGCCTATTTCCTTGAATGCCTGTTCTAAGCTTGCTGCCTGCATCTCACATCTCTGACCTCTGCTTATAATCACTCTAGCTTGGCCATTCCAACATGACATTTCTACAAACATCATCTGCATTAATCGATTGTGTAAATGGAAAATATGTGTCAACCGTTGGCAGCCAGAAGATCTTTGCTGCTGACAACACCATGACACTGCTGGTGCCTATTATCCAGAACCATCTCAGACACAATAATATCGTACATCGATTCCAATCACTAAATTAAAAAGCACCATTACGTTTGCTTTGTATTTTTCTTGTTTTAATGGAATATGCTAATGTTTTTATTTATATATTTTTAATTTACTAAATTCATTACGCAGTTTCTGATTTTCTTTGTAACAAACGATATGTTTTCTAGTTTATAAATGCCCATATAAGGAGAGAGTGAAAGTAATGAACGTGTTAGTGATTTTGAAAAATTATTTGAAACAAGTGTTTGAATGTTCAGATTTATTCTCAAATATTTAGTTTATTAAAATATCTGCAACGTTAATTTACAGTATTTTGCGCTAGATATAAAATTATCTCTGTATATAGTTTATCAAATTTACTAACATATACATTAGCAGCAAACAAAATTAGCCTAATATATGTTGACAATAATCAAATTAATCTGTAACGCTAATAAGTCATCTTTATTAGAATAACTATGAATATAAATAACAAGTGACCATTATTAATATTAAACAAACCTGATTTGAGAATAAATAGCTTAAAGTCGCCATAAAAGCATGAGCAACGCCATATTTGGTTAGTTTGTATTTAGAACGTGGCAATAATGTAAATATGTTTTCGGTAGATAGCGTAAATATGTCTTCTGCAAATAGTATAACTCAAATACTAATCCACGTATAATAGCTAATAATACATAGAGTTAATAAACCTTTGGCTGGAAAAATGGCGGAAACTAACTGCAGGACTCAAACCACGCAAATCCTGTAGCCTCGACTAGTGTTACTATTACACTACAATAGTTTCCCATTTTCATATATCCAAGTAAAGAAGTATCTTTTTTTCTTCTGTTAAAATGTAGAAACAGTTGCATAGTTCTAGTTTCCAAGGTATCTTGTCTCACCTTCTTTTATTCACGGATTTTATTTTTATTATCTACATCAGGACCAGCAACTAAGAAACATCGTTTATAGATGACTCACTATTTTTAAGCTAAGGCGGTGAGCTGGCAGAAACGTTAGCACGCCGGGCGAAATGCATAGCGGTATTTCGTCTGTCTTTACATTATGAGTTCAAGTTCCGCTGAGGTCGACTTTGCCTTTCATCCTTTCGGGGTCGATTAAATAAGTACCAGTTGCGTACTGGCGTCGATCTAATCGACTAGCCCCCTCCCCCAAAATTTCGGGCCTTGTGCCTAGAGTAAAAGAGATTATTTTTGAGGCAATTTTGAAACAGAAAGCTCTAAGAAGCTATATAGAATAACTTATACGGTAAAGCCAAACTAAATGATAGTCTTCGGCTAATACTCCTTGTGTTATAAATGTTAGGAGTAACAATATAAATTGGTTTCAACTTTTGACACAAGGCCAGCAATTTCGGGAAGGGGCTAAATCAATTAGAACAACCCCAGTGTACAGCTGGTACATACATTATGGACCCCGAAAGGATGAATGTTGACCTCGACGGAATTTCGACTCGGAAGATATAGACGAATAAAATACTGCTAACTATTGTTCCCAGCGTGCTAACGACTCTGCCAGGACTCGACGCCCTGAAATCATATTTAATATTAGACAATATTAAACAATATTAAACAATATTAAACAATATTAAACAATAAGCTATATTCAAAGTAATTTCAGGGCAGGGAGCTGGCAGAGTATTATTACAACGGACAAAATGCCACGCAGTATTTCGTGTGTCCTTATGTCTCGAGTTCAAATTCACTCGACGTCGACTTTAACTTTTATCCTTTCGGGGTCGATAAAATAGGTATCCGTCGATCAGTGTGGGTCAGTGTAATCTACCTACCCTTTTGCCGAACCTGCTGGCCTTGTTTCAAAATTTGAAACCAATAATAAATATCATATTATAAAGAAACGATGTAATGAAGGTCAGTATTTAGGGGTACTATTGTTTCGACACCCCCAGGCGAAGAAGTAGGATCTCCCAAGACATAAATAGAGGTAATCTGGCCGTCGTGTGTGTGTTGAGTAGCAGTTGAGTAGCAGTCGAGTAGCAGTTGTGTAGTGGTTGAGTAGAGATCATCCAAGTGTGCTAGATAGCAGTCGCTTGAGACATAACAGGTATTAATATTTTTTTGTTCTAATAAAAAATAAAATTGAATCTACGTTGACAATAAATAAGAATTATATCCAGAATAGCATATAAACAGTGTTGTTACTAATGCATTTGTCTGTTATGTTGTGGTACCAAACTGAATGTATGTTCATCGACTGACAATCAATGTCATTTCTTAATTTATTTCAGCAATGTCTGTTGACGGTAGTTTTGTTGCCATTTTACATAAGTAAATTCTATTGATATTGATAAGCTATTTAAATGCTAATTCAAGAAAATTTGTTTTGAACTAATTAATCATGATCTATGGTCTCATTAATTTTGTGCGTAATAAATATTATTGGAACTAATTTGTGTTCAGAACGACAATAACAACAATAGCAAATATAAACTAATGAGGTTTTACAGAGTGAAGCCCACCTCTCATTTCTTAGATTAGAAGCTTAGTTTCCAATTTGATTGCACCATCACATGTTTTGACCAGTTTCACCCACCCCGCTCTAAGGGGTTCTCAGGGTTTGGTTGGGTTCCTTAATCTCTTCCTTCTTTATATCACCACACCGACAGTCTCCCACTTTTGTGTAGATGGTGTGATCCTTCGTTCCTCCGTAACTTACCGTACGGTCACGCTTTACCCATATGGAAACTAGATGCTTCACGCAATAACTTTGATTCCCAAAACTTCGAAACTAAAACCCCACCCCAAAAATTCCCCCCCCCCCCATCTCAACCCCTCAATGAGAGCATACCAATCATATCTCTTTTAGCAATGAAAATCATTCAAAGACTTCTATCAAGGAACCCCCGCTCTATCGCACTCGACTAACCATGAGCCCCATTCAGCTTTAGCTTTCACAGTTACCCCAAATTCTAAACCTCATTCTGCAAGCTGGCAGATTTGATAGCTTGATACCGTAGGCTGCGGGCCGTAAGTCCACTACGCATGCAAGACTCCAGCAGTTCCAAGAGAACCTGAGATAAAAAGAAATGATGATAATAATAATAATAATAATAATAATAATAATAATAATAATAATAATAATAATAATAATAATAATAAATTTTCCACAAGGACAGCTTGGGGAAGGGAATTAAGTAGATTACATCGACCCCAGTGCGCAACTGGTACTTATTTAATCGACTCCGAAAGGATAAAAGGCAAAATCGACCTCTGCAGAATTTGAACTCAGAACGTAACGACGGGCGAAATACCGCTAAAGCATTTCGACCGGCGTGCTAATGATTCGGCCAGCTCGCCGGCATCAGTAACAACAACAACAACAACAATAATAATAATAATAATAATAATAATAATAATAATAATAATAATAATAATAATAATAATAATAATAATAATAATAATAATAATAATAATAATAATAATGATGATGGCCTTGGATCGTTTTCTATGTACATACTGGTCAACCCTTTATTACTGAATTCTATTTTTGTTAGTTTCGTTTGTAAGATGAGAACCATGAAATTGGTTCGAAGGACGTTTGGTTGTCTCTACACATTTACCGACCATTCCCTCCACAGGTGATCTTAGTTTTAGAGAAAGTTCAACGGCTCATTAATGTTCTGGCCACGTCTTGACTCCCCGTAGCCTTTGTGTCAAGTTTATAAACGGTTGTGTCTGGAAGAAACAATTTCTGGATAAGCTACGTAAAGTGGAATACAATGAACGAATAACGGACTGACCACAATCAGTTAATATAAATAGCTACGAAATGTCTTTTTGTTTATTTATTTAATTATTTATTTAATCGGATAGCTCTGAATTAGATAATGTGTTAATGTAAATCTAAGATTAGTCTATTTGGCATATGAAAGGAACGACAGATGATATCGGATGAATGAAGTAAAATAGGAGAGAAGAACTTAATTCATCGCATTTAATAAAATGTATATATTCAATAGGAAAAAGTGACGAACTATATTTGACATGGGAATATAATATAACAAAAATTATATGTTTGTAGAAATTACACATGACAAATACATGTCAATAGATAGGTACAAGCGACGGCGCTTGTGCGTCTGTTCAGGTATCAGGGTTGGGAGTACGCAACTGTATATTTAGAAGAGAACTGTTTAGAAAAATATAGAAGCTAGCATGATGTCGTTTGTAATCTTCTTGTTTAATGTATAGCCTTTGTACATAATGCTACAAAGGAACCCAATCCGTAAAGGGGTAGCTAGTTGTTGCTGTTACATTGAGGAAATATGGCGGAGTGTCATTTATAGATCACCTGAGTTTTCTTGATGTCGAGCCAATTTTTTTTTATATGCGGTAATGGCTGTCAAAGTGATGGCTTGTTGAACTTCCGGAGTGTGAGCTAATAGCGCGCATTTGTTAGCATATTGCTGTTCAATGGACTATTCAGATCTCACTTTCGAAGTTGAAAAAGTCCCTGTTGAATCGGTAGTTCTTCAAAGCTCACGCTTACGTCTGCATATTCTGCGCATCAGTGTGGTTATACAGACCAGAAATATATTAAACAGAACACAGATTGACCTTAAACTGCGTGGCACATCTGCACTAAGTTATGACGTTTTCACTCATTCCCGTTATTTATAGAAGTACTTGGAAGTAAAGTCTACAGAGTGTGGTCGTCTCAAAAAGAAGATCATGTTTTAACTGCGCAGGATGTCTTTGATTGTGCCGAGGAAGAGAAAAACCTTTTTGAAAACCTTTTGAAAACGGTCATAACAAGTTTCAAGTCGTGGGTCTATAGCTATGACGCCCGAAACCAAAGCTCAGTCTTCGCAGTGGAAGACCACTAAAAGATTTCAAGACGTTCAGGAAATCCAAGAAAATGCGGCGAGGTATCTACTCGCTATCGCAAAGAAGGAGTTCCAGAAATGCTTTTGTCAATGGAAAGGACGCTGGATAAAATGTATGGCTTCAGAAGTGGACTACATCAGAGAAGATTAAATGATGACTTGATATGTGTTGCAACTTTTCTTTTTTAAAGCACCACATCCGAAACCTGTTGATGAAACTTCGGACATTTTCAAGACGGAAAATAAAACCAGAAAAAAATCCTTCATCAGTGTTGGTATAAGCTGTTATAGGTTGTAAAGTAAGAAAAAATATCGCTAATATATATACTAAAGTGGAGGCGTGTGGCGTAGGGGTTCGGGTGTTGGACTCATGATTGTAAGATTGTGGTTTCGATTCCTGGAGTGGGCGACTGGTTGCGTTGTTGAGCAAAACACATCATTTCATGTTGCACCAGTCCACTCAGCTGGTAAACATGGGTAATCCTGCGACGGATCGGCGTCCCGTCCAGGCATTGAAACAGGCATTGAAACAGGGAAACCGCCCTCTTGAGCCTGGCATGGCTCGAAAAGGAGACGTCTATTATTTTATATACTAAATGTTTATTGTTAGACGAGCAGCTGTAACAGAACTGCCCTGCAAGCGTACGCAAAGATGATATATCTAAAAATCATTACGAACCAAGATTCCCCGTAAGATGTATAAACAGGTTGTTCACCGATCCAAGGAGATGATTATTCCTGATATGTTCATGAA
>NC_142935.1:97962737-97967737 GCF_046866305.1 Octopus bimaculoides
AATTTAAGTATCACTTGTATATATATATATATATATATATGTATGAGTGCGTGTATTTATGCTTACATCTATATATATGTATATATTCTTTATGCATATGGAGTAATTTAATCGACTCTACTAAAAAAAAACGGTTTTGTGTCCTAATTATGAAAATATTAGTGATTAAGCGAATGTGTTGGGTGACAGTAAAGATTGTTTGCTGGGACAAACATTTAGTTGCCAATGGTTACATCCCTTTATGTTATAAATTCCACTGTCTATAAAATTTTCCGCTTCCTATAAAATAAATATTAAGTATGCAACGGGGTCGATTCCATAAGCGGCGGCTCTCCTAAGAATTTTGTAGTTATATTCTGATATTAGAAATCAGAGATATTGATGAATCTTCTTAAACCAAAAGTGAAATCCATCACATAGGTTAAGTTAAGCTGTGAATCCTCCTCTACGTGTAATCGAACAAGAACTCTAGAATTACAATCAGAATAGTTTTGATAGAACGTGAGATGAATATTTAATTGAACAAGTCATGTTCTATTAGTGTCCTTAATTCTTTTATCATAAAAGGGCGAAAGGTTGTTTACTCAGAGGTCAACATCTCAAACAACATTAATTTTGATATTAGGGGATGTGACACGGTCTATATGTATGTATCGTTATAAATTGTTATAGATGTTCACGTATTTTGGCACATCACAACATATATGTGTGTATGTGTGAGAAAGACAGAGGAGAATGAGTGTGCGTGTATGTGTGAGAGCGCAAGTATGTGTGTGTCTGTATCACTGTATACATATATATATATATATATATATATATATATATATATATATATATATATATATACGAACAAGCACATCATACATACATATATGCATATAAATATGTATTTGTCTCTGTGTATTATATGTGTGTGTATATATATATATATATATATATATATATATATATATATATATATATATATGTGTGTGTGTATGTTTTATATACATACATACATCTGCCAATACCAGACTAACACGCACATACACTCGCACGCATATATATATGCATATATGTATACACACATATCTAAATATCTAAATACATATATATATATATATATATATATATATATATATATATATATATATATATACACATACACACTCACAGATGTGTGTGTAAGGACATAGGCAGAGGCGCTAGACACAGTTATAAATACAAAGGCTGAAACAATAGTTAATCCCCTCCTGTACATTCATTAACACACTTAGTCGATGCATATATTAACATAGTTTCCCCCCACCTCGCTAACTATTTTACCCAAAGTACACAGTGTACCGATAGTTCATACATTCCATTCAAAGAGTGGGATATATATCTCCCTGACTTACAGGCTATTCACATTAAACATTACCTGATATTCAGCTGATCTCATTGTTCTGGCTCCGTTCATTCACAACAGTTTTATAATTGCACCATCTTTCTACAGTTGTGCTACAGCTTATAGCTGCCACGGAGAAACTATGTGTGGAGAGGTGACACGAGCCTTCGAGATTGATGTTTTTAAGTAATCACTGTGTGTGGAGAAATGTTTTTATCCTGATAATAAACAGCAAACTCTGTGTGGTTATGCAGTCATCTGTTGCCTTGACATATTTCAAAGTTTAGATGTGGGGTAGAACACAAACGTAAGCACATTTCTTCTATGCTGTGTTGCGCGAGAAATTGAGTGACGGAATCTTGTTGATGGATGTTTCATAGTTACTTACCGCTCCTCAAGGATGATGTAGTCAGTTGCTTTATAAAGTAGTCATAAACCAGACCAGTATTTAATGGCTAACTTTATTTGCATATATGTGCCTTTGGCGACTCATTGTTATGTAACCAGATATGTTTTATGCACAAAACAGCATGAATTAAATGAATAGCAATTTTCACCAAGTCTACGTGTGTTTATTTCAAAATTAAAAAGATAGGAATCGGGCAACTAGGTTTTTCTTACTGGATTATATACAGTTTATCCTGAAGGTTACTTATATTCACCACGCAAAATAGCAAATTTCCTTTACACTATGTTTTGGCATTGCATAAAAGATGACTGATCAATATGTAGTTATTTACAGATATGAATGAGCGAGTATTTTCAGTCTAAATCAGCCATACCCGAGACAAGACTGTCATGCCACTAGTAGCGGTGCATATGGTGCATATACAAAACAACCTGAAGTAGGAACCTCACCAACATTTTCCACCTGCTTTGATTTCATTACCAAAGGAGCTCTGCAAGACAAACCCAAATGTATTGACATGTAAAAGAAAGTAAAAATAGGGCCTATTGCTAGTTCTGTTCTTCGTGAAGCTGTGAACTACTGACTCGCTCTATATGACGAACACGTGTTGACACTCTCGCTGTAGTAGTAGTAGTAGTAGTAGTAGTAGTAGTAGTAGTAGTAGTAGTAGTAGTAGTAGTAGTAGTAGTTGTTGTTGTTGTTGTTGTTGTTGTTGTTGTTGTTTTTGGTGGTGGTGGTGGTGGTGGTGGTGGTGGTGGTGGTGGTGGTGGTGGTGGTGGTGGTGGTGGTGTTATTGCTGTAGTCAATCGAAACCAGTCGAGCTGTTCTCAGGTTTCTCCAGCAGAGAAGGCAATATGTTTTAACAAGGACTACTTCACACAATGAATCTTAAAAAAAAGTTTATTAAATATATGCATGTGAATTTATTCCTATTTTCCTTAATAAGAACTATCGCAGGTTATGGACATCATTTAGAATTAAACGAAGGATAGAAATTTTAGTAGTAAGAAAAAATCCTTTAGTTACAGGAAGAACGAAACACAACAATCGTATAATAGATGAAATTTAAATGTTACATGACTTTATTTATTTAGCAGAATGTAAAATATTCTTCAAAAAGCTTCCTAATGTTTTTGATGTACGTGAACTTAAGAGTGACTCGCTTTTGTTTTTTATGTATTTCTTGTTTGTTCTTGTTTGTTATTCAAACATTCCAAACATTATAACTTTTAATAACTGCCATTCTTTTCAGTATTAAATTTCTTAAACATATTAATAAAAATCACATTGAAATTCTACTCCTTGTTTTCTTGTTTTCCCTCCAATTATTTCACTGTTTCGGCTATTCTAATATTTCACTCTTTGAATCCCATTTCTCATCAGCCAACGAAAAAGACAGGAAGAAAATCTGTGAAAATTATTTTGCAAGGAATATAATTCCGTATATCAGTGAGATGGGAAAAATCGTTTTCCTAATCAGTAAAGACAGCTCATTTATTTTTTTAAATTGAATTTTAATGAATATCTCCTTCTGATGAAAGATACGATCTGCGTTTTGTTCAATTTACTGTTCTAAGTGATAAAGAATGGGAAAATAGTTGTCTTTTTAAAATCACTTTCACAACGTTTTGATGTTAAAACACATGTATATAGGAGCTACTGCGAAATGAAAAATCAAAGAATATTATGTTGAAGGAAGAAACCCTAACTCAAATAATTAAAGAATAACGTCATTTTCTTGGGGTGAGACATATGATAATTTTCCCTTAGGAACGGAGCTTCGACACGGAGCCATGGAATGAGAAAGGTCTTAAACCGCGCCTTCTAGCGTCGAGTCATGCAGCTTTTATCCTAAGTCTACAACATTTGGCAAATCTCTCGAGATGCAACACAGAGTGTGATGGTGTGGGTAGGCGTTCGGCGTTAACTGGACAATTGAACGGTAAATACAGGACAACTGACAAGTGCATGACTTATTCACTTACTAAATCCTCCAGGAATGATAACGATTGGCTGTAGTAATAATTGTAGAGACTTACAAACAAGAGAAAGCTGAGAAAAGGCTGCAATGACAACGAAAAAACAAACAAACAAACAATTATCACCAACAACAACTGCAACAACGCTCATAATAATAATAATAATAATAATAATAAAAATAATAATAATAATAATAATAATAATGCAAGTAAAGGAGCGATTCAATAATAGGCGGAAACAGAAATAAATAATGCTGTGAGAAAGCTAGATGAAAAGAGAATGAAACAAAGAGATGAAGTAACATAACGAACGAAACAATGGCAGCACGAATAAAATAATGATATCATAGAATTTGGATGAGAGAGAAACTTTAGAAAACCTTCAAAGAAATAATAAAAGGCTCATGTACATTGTGATGCTTTGTTTCGAAGCAGACATATACAGTTAAATGTAATAGAAGAAATATTGTTGAAGAATGGTAAAACAAAGAAAAACAAAAACGCAATGACGCTTGTTAGGTGTCTCTCGGGAGTAGATTACATATGCTATTTATTTATACACACTTCTTAGCTCTGCTCGAAATCTGCTCAATATCGATGCAAGTAATGGTGGATAGTTCTTGTATTAAGACTTCCTCTCTCCATCGAGAGCTAAATTCAACAACTACAAGAAAGTATTACTGCAAAAACAAAGAAAAACTTAAACTTGAGGTACATTCTTTGAAACAAATACACGATCCAGTTTCGATTCCTTGTTTTGAGTGTCACGAACAACATAGTTTCCTATGCAATTTCATTTCTCATCGAATATAAATAATAGTTATAGTTGTTTATCTCCAGGTCAGATCTGATTAAATAAATCTATGATCGAACTCGTTCCAGCCATGACAATCCCCTCAAAGTTTTACGAATCGTTACCCTGCATCTATACTGAATTTATATACCAATTTAAAGACAGTAGGAAGAACTTCAAGACAGCTCGCAGAAAACACTATAAATTCATTCCTCCTGTGACTAACTGGGACAAACATGACTAAATGGTTCCTGGCACTCTATTTGTAAAGAAGTTATCGCTTGGCCTACAGGAGCTCAAGACGTGCAAACGACATTAAGAAGAAACTCTTATGATGTGTCTGCTTTAGTTCAGTGCGAGAAGACATCGGTCGTGAAATAATCGTTCACACTGGTTTTAATCAATCCTATCGCAGACCACGCCGAGTTTGAATTGGTATCAATGAATTATCGA
>NC_142935.1:97975237-97977737 GCF_046866305.1 Octopus bimaculoides
CAGCATGAAAAACAATTAAATTGTACTAAAATTGTCACAAAATAAGAGTCTTATTTTGCTTTTATACGTATACATACATACATATATATATATATATATATATATATATATATATATTTCATGTTGAGAACAATTTAGGTCTTAATAGACACAAGATGTGATCTATTTCTAGCACATTGAATGTCCACGTTAGTGGTCAACGTTATATATAAAAATGTACTTTAATCCCCTGAGATTGCAGATACTGTTTCTGAATCTCTTTGATTCTTTAAATGTGCTAGCTTCCTGGTAATTAATCGATATTAATTAATATATGATTTTTTACCCTATTTTTTAATATATATATATATATATAGGTAGGTTATAAGAGGTAATGGTGTCAAGAAGACCCAAAGGTAACAGATAATGCTTAGTAAACGCTATGGATAGACCATAGTTAAGTTCCAGGTTTGGTGATTATGCGAATGAGGAGTTCTACGTAGGTCATATATCAGCATGTGTATATATAAAAAAATGGTATACATATAAGATTCCAGTACCTTGTAAGTAAGTTCCAAATAATGAAACTGTAGATACAATATTCCTGCATATCTCACGTGTATTTTCATTTCTCCACTTCACTCACTATTTCATATCTTATCTAGAATAACTATTGCTTATCCATTTTCTCACACCGTCTCCGAAGAAGGGATATATAAAATATCCCGGAAAAAGCTGTAAGACCTTCTATTTATAAATGTTCTGAAATCTTTCACAGCCTTGTATTTTTATCTCATTCTGTTAATTTTCATATATATATATATATATAACTTCTTATGCGCCCTTTTAAAGCCTAGTCAGGCTCATGGGCCCGGTTTCCCGGTTTCTATGGCGTATGCGTTCTCCCCCACCCAGCTGGACGGGACGCCAGTCCATCGCAGCGATACACGAGAAACAGTGAGAGAAATCTGGGGTGAAAGAGTTCAACAGGGGTCGCTACTACCGCCTGCCGGAGCCTCGTGGAGCTTTTAGATGTTTTCGCTCAATAAACAAACACAAGGCCCTGTCTGGGAATCGAAATCGTGATCCTCCGACCGCGCGTCCGCTGCCCTAGCCACTGGGCCATTGCGCTTCCACACACACACAAACACACACACACACACACACACACACACACACACACATATATGCATGTATATGTTATGTATACGTGTGCATGTATATATGTATGTGTGTATGTATATATGTGTATGTGTGTATAATATATATATGTAGTTGGATCATATATGTACATATGTGTGTGTGTATGTGTGTATGTGTGTATTTATGTGTGTGTGTGTGCGTGTATATATATATATATATATATATATATATATATATATATATATATATATATATATATACATATATATATATATATATATATATATATATATATATATATATATATATATATATATATGTATGTATATATATATATGTATGTATATATATATATATATATATATATATATATATATATATATATATATATATATATATGCATATATATATGCATATATATATATATATATATATATATATATATATATATATATATATATATATATATATATATATATATATATATATATATATATATATATATATATATATATATATATATATATGTATATATATATATGTATGTATGTATATACATGCACGCATACACCCATAGGTGGGCGCATATACATAGTGGGAAATATTGAAAGTACGAAATAATAAAACCTGATGAATGTATAGTTGTGAACACCTGACAAACACCTGATGAGCTACAAAAAAAAAACGGGCGTGACAGCTCGAAAACCAGTGAACAATATTAAAAGCTATGAAAATATTTCTGCGGAGGAAACAGAGGTGAGAAACTCTTCCCAAATCCCTCCCTTTCCATTCATATATTTCTCATATGTTTCTCCCTCTCTCACTATACACATACATCTATATATGCTTATGCATATATATATATATATATATATATATATATATATATATATATATATATATATATATATATATATATATATATATATGTATATATATATATATGTAAGTATGCACTCGTCTGTATGTATGCATATATATTTATATATACATAAATATATGTATATATATATATATCATGTGTGTATATTTTGTAGGCGAATATCTCTAAAGAAATATAGTGGAGTAGGACAAAGAATTTTCCCTTCTTTCCTATATCTCTACGAAGTAGCTTGTGTACTGTGGGTAACTGTGAGACAGTTCCTTTGCCAGATGCAATATAATAGCTGAGAACGATGAGATTAGTGTGGGAAGTTAAGAATTACACAGGTTTTTTTGTATGTAAAGGGTACTAAAATTGTCACAGAGTAAGAGTGGGGTGAATCGAGTGGGAAGTTCGTGATATTGAGACCAAGGAAATATAGGGCCATCTGTAGTTATCTAAAACACGTACGCGCGCATGCACACATACACAGACACACACAGACACACATACATA
>NC_142935.1:97982737-98002737 GCF_046866305.1 Octopus bimaculoides
TGCAGCTAAAAATCGAAAACACAAGAAAGAAAGAAAAAAAAAAGACTTGTTACAAAATACTATTGTTCAGTTCGCCCTACAACCTTCTCTATTCTTTCTTTTGATATTTTATATCTTATTTTATTATTTTGTTTCTTTCTTTTGCTCTTCGATTAATTATCAGTGGAGTGTAGAAAGCGCACGAATTTTCCCTGCGTTTTTCACACACCAGCGTACTCTATGTTATATATTATTTTATTTGAGTCAGGTTTAATAAGAAATGCATGAGTAAATTTTGCTAAAATATTTTATAAGAAAAACTCCATCCACTACTATCATCACTGCTTCATACAGCAACTCAAAGACATAGAGTGCCGCTCCTCCTGCGAGAACGATTGACAAAAACTAGACACCGAGGATTTGTCTCAGAAGCAGCGGACTTAGCGAAGTTTATGAAATGCCATAGTGACGACTAAACGTTGGACAGTCCCTCTATGACAATCGTCATTTTGTTCTGTCTAATGAAGTCCAAATTACTCCCATTGCCTATAAGTAAAAGTATCATATGTAACACGAACGCTGTACAATTAAGAGTTGTGTTAATTTGCAGTAGCCAGATCAAGAACCACTGTGACGGTAAGTTGCAGATTCGTTGTCTCTGTAAGCTACAATGCCAGAGATATATTACGCGGAGAGAAAGTTTGTTAATAGCGCGACCCACCACCCGTTTATTTTAGATCAAGTTTCCTATTTTCAAATAGATTCCTGATGCATATTAGTCATTGTGAATACTGGTAAAAGAACACACGAAAATATCGAAACCCAATGAGTCTTTATATGGTCCATCGACCTGCAAAAAATAGCAGAGATTTCTACCACAAGTCAAATCGTGCCCCTTTGTATAAGGACAGGATATATTGGATCATGTGTCCTTCATGCATCGAAAAGACGGGATAAGAACGGCTCCAATGCATTTAATCAGAAGTTGCAAGACTGACTTGGATCTGAGCAACAATGACGTATTGAATTTACGGTAAATTAATATAAGGATTTATATGTGTGTGTTTGTGTGTGTGAGTATAAACTGTAATTATCTTAGTTTTATAACACATCCACAGTTTGCTTCCGTCTAAATTTTCTTCTCTTCTTTCCTCTCGATCTTTCAAGGAAACGAAAAATTATCCGAAACGTTGATATCTCATTTCTTTGTTCAGAGTTTCATTCTTTGACTTTCATACTGCCGTATTTATCTCTTCATAGTCTTCATAATTTAATGAATATGGCTGCTATTGTTGGTATTTTAATGATGCGGGAGAAGCCACCCACTGCCAAAGACCGGATAGTGGGTGGGTCCTGTATCGGTCAGTCAGCCAAAAGTTCTTCCGTTCACATCATGGTAAAGGCATTTTGGTGCATCCGCTGCTAATATACTTCATTCTCAAAAGACTCATTCCTCCTTATCCTAAAAAGCCATGATGGAATGGAAAATCTAAATAATTTAACCTACAACAGCACTGCAACAGTATCGGAACTTACGTTGTGCTAGATTTTCATTGTATTGCTGGTGTAGCTTGAAAGGGATAACTGTATTACTCTGAATTGCTTACTTACAATTTACAGACTCAATGCTGAGTCGTAACAACACCGTTAAAATAAAGTTGTGAGAAAAGTTATTGCTAGAATATTGTCTTATCGGTCTGCAGATAGCAGCACGGATCAGCGACTAATCTGTTCGCTGAAATTTTAAAGCAAGACCATCGGTTCCTGTTACATTCATTGGTTTGAACTGTCAAGACCCAAGGAAGACGAAACACTGGATTTCTCAGAAACCCTTGAATTTATGAAACACATATTCGTTGTAAAGCGGAAGCTATTTTCCTGTGACGAAACAAAACAGTGATTAGCATAATTACGTTCGAATCTGTTAGAACGCACCAAGAATGAATATGCAAGCCACCGTTTCACATTCAAGTTATATGTTATTAGAATGTTACCGCGATATCACAAATCATAGAATATATTTCGTTCTCATATATGGTTATTCAATAATATTTTCATAACAGATTATTCCAATATCTGCGAGTGCGTTCGCGTTTGTGTGTGTGTGTGTGTGTGTGTGTGTGTGTGTGTGTGTGTGTGTGTGTGTGTGTGTGTGTATTCATATTCGGAATACGGCACACAAATAAATCCATTTTCAAACGGAATGCACTTTGATGATATCATTCTTGATTTTCATGTTATCTGCTTGACGATGTATTTTAGATATTCACACGATATGTGAAATGTAATGTTTAAGCTATTTTCGGCTAAATTATTATTCCTTTGTCTGGTTAGTTAAATGATTGAATCAAATTAATTCATTAATTTAATTCAGTGGAGTTTTGCATAAGTTTTCACTAACTTATTCGTTTGCGATAATGGCTAGAAAAAGTTTACGTTTTATGATTTCGTTTCACAAAAACGTCCAGACGAGCCGAACAAAATGTAATAAAATATTTTGTCTGACATTGAAGCTCCTATGTCCACATTAGATTTTCGCCTAGAAAAGAGAAATTATTTATGTAAGTGCAACATATTTAAAATGATAGCAGATGTAACGCCAGAATATACAGAATTATAGTTGGATTATATGCTTGGAATATTCCGTTTGAAATATCAGAGACGGTCCTTCCACTCTCAGTTATAAGTATAAGAATTGTTGCTCATGTGGTGGTGAGCCTGTCAATGTCAGCAACTAAGATAGAAAGTATTTTTGTTAAATGCCGGGTCTTCAGCACCCATGAATGGGAAATACAACTGAATGCCTTCCTATAATCAAGCTACAATGTCGCAAGGTTTCTACCGTGTTTCCTTACTTCAAACAGTTCAGCTTTGTTTACCAAAGATTGTTTGGCAACCCTAATACTCCCATCTTTCTATCTGCTGCGACAAAACCGTTCTTGCTCGCACTCTCGTGCAGTGTCCAACCATTTCGGAGCTGTGGGCTTATGCCGAACGGCTGCTGTTACGTGTGGGAAGTGTCCGCCTGTCAGCCGAGTCTATCGTGAAAATTGCTCCGCCACCTTCCCTCAGCCGGGAAGGCAAGGCAGTCTTCATCGTACTGGTGGCCATGGTGAAAGAATATGTGTGGTGGACTCGAGCGAAAGGATTAGAGACAAACATTTACTTCTCTGGCCAATCGCTCATCAACTTTTTCAAGTACCACTTGAAAAGGAAGATGAGAATGGAGAGACAGGTTTTGTCTCGTGAAAGTTTCAAAAAAAGTGGGTGAATGTAGCAAAGGTGATGCGTGCGAGTGACGAAACCACTTTGAGCATGATCCTGTAAATCGAAAAAGAGAGAGAGAGAGAGAGAGAGAGAGAGAGAGAGAGAGAGAGAGCACTTTGCTCTCATGTGTTTATTCCCTCCCTGCCTGAGATTACTGTGGTCTTTACCGTAGGCTTTTCTTTCCACGGATAAACCTAATTTTGCTTTCTACATTTTTACAATTATTCTGTGATACACAATCGTTTTTTTCCCCCGATCCCTTTTGATCGGAATTTTACTTATATATATATATGTATATTTAAGTGTGCGTGTGTGTGTGTATTAATCTATATGTACACATACACACACATACGCACACATGTATGTACTAATATCCATATATATATAAATGTAGGATGGAGGCGCATTGGCCCAGTGGTTAGGGCAGCGAACTCGTGGTCATAGGATCGTGAATTCGATTCTCAGACCGGGTGTTGTAAGTGACCATTGAGCGAAAACACCTTAATCTCCACAAGGCTCCGGCAGGAGGTGATGACGAATCCTGCTGTACTCTTTCACCACAACTTTCTCTCACTCTTTCTTCCTGCTTCTGTTGTACCTGTATCTCAAAGGGTCAGCCTTATCACACTCTGTGTCACGCTGAATCTCCCAGAGAACTACGTTAAGGGTACACGTGTCTGTGGAGTGCTCAGCCACTTGCACGTTAATTTCACAAGCAGGCTGTTCCGTTGATAGGATCAACTGAAACTCTCGTCGTCGTAACCGACGGAGTACCACGATATAAATGTAGGTATATATAATGTGTAAACACATGTATATATGTATCTAGGAAAAGAGAGAGAGAGAGAGAGAGGGAGAGAGAGAGAGAGAGAGAGAGACAGAGACAGAGAGAGAGCGAGAGAGCGGGGAGGAGGAGAGCGAGAACGAAAAAAGATGGATGGAGGGTGAGGAAGAATTAGATAGACAGATAGATAGTCATCTTTGCATTTATGAAAGTGGCAAATATTCAGGAACTCCCCAGAGAATCTGTAGATTTTTATTCACTTTGCATTGTAAATATGCTTAAGTTTCTGTCAAATTTACCAGGTCTTTAATGTTCCATTTAAAATAATCATACAATAATTAAAATGTCTCTTTCAAAACAAACTTATTATTGTAATTTCTAATTTCAAATAACAGTATGAATTCCATGATGTATAAAATCAACACAGAAGAATGAATCAACGAAATATAAACATATTGCTACACACAAGTATAAATTATAGGTGAACCGAGCTAATGAGACGCCTGTAATTACATCCTGCGGTTTTTAAACTTAAATTGTATTGTATAATGAAGTCGTTCCCCACTGTAAACGAAGTCTACCCTCGTGCAAGAATTCAAAATAATTCAAACCACAAAACAGGTGGTGGCTCTTTCCATGCGGTGTTCGAATATCCTAGGCGCAGGAGTGGCTGTGTGGTAGGTAGCTTGCTTACCAACCACATGGTTCCGGGTTCATTCCCACTGCGTGGCACCTTGGGCAAATGTCTTCTACTATAGCCTCGGGCCGACCAAAGCCTTGTGAGCGGATTTGGTAGACGGAAACTGAAAGAAGCCCGTCGTGTATATGTTTATACATATGTATGTGTGTGTGTTTCTGTGTCTCTGTTTGTCCCCCCAACATCGCTTGACAACCGATGTCGGTGTGTTTACGTCCCTGTAACGTAGCGGCTGGGCAAAAGCAGACAATAGAATAAGTACTATGCTTACAAAGAATAAGTGCTGGGGTCGATTTGTTCGCCTAAAGGTGGTGCTCCAGCATGGTCGCAGTCAAATGACCGAAACAAATAAAAAACAAAAAACATACATGGAAATATACATACATACATAAAAACACACGCACATACATACGTACGTACGTACATATGTACGTACGTACACATTCTTTGTACCACAGCATTGCCAGAGTCCGGTGACTGAAACAATTTGAAGATAAAAGGTAATACAAACGCATTCTCCCTCTCTCCCACTCTTTCTCTCTATCTCTCTCTCTCTCTCTCTCTCTCTCTATCTCTCTCTCTTTCTCTCTCTCTCTCTCTCTCTCTCACTGATGCACGTGCGCACGCACACACGTGCTTTTGAGGGAGAGAATATGCGAATACCGTACCAATAGTTCAACCCACACACGTACGCTTGCTCATAAACGCCCATAGATACATAAACGTACCGATAACGAAATACACACACTCACACACACACACACACACACACTCACACACACACACACACACACACACTTATAAAGATAGAAGAATAAAGATGCGGCTGTAAAAATACAGTGAAAGAAAGATAAAAACTTATCGCTAGCAGCTTTCTTGACCAAAACGAAGACTTCAATTGGCAAATGTTGAGTTTACGCTCGACTGATTTCATCTACCAGAGTTAGTGATGTGTTTATTGGAGGTGGGAGGTGAGGGTGGATACAACAACACTGAAAGAGCTGGAGACAGGCAGAGAGAGAAAGAGAGGCGGGTGGGAGGGGAAATTAACTTTTAACTCTTCGTTAACTTCACTCTTCTTCTTCTTCTTCTTCTTCTTCTTCTTCTTCTTCTTCTTCTTCTTCTTCTTCTTCTTCTTCTTCTTCTGCTTCGTTCTGCTTGCTTCGATGCGAAAGATTTGCTGCCTACTCGCACGTGTTCTCTCCTCCCCCTCCGCCTAGTCTGCTACCAGAACTCCGCCTCAACACCTTTCTCCTCCCCCATTAGTACCACCACAACGACCACCACCACACCACCACCACCACCACACCACCACCACCACCACCACCACCACTACCACTACTACTACTCACTATCTTTATACGTTTTATTTTCCATGAGTTTTTCATTCTTTCTTTCAAAGACTTTTCTTTCACATTTCTATTGGCTTTCTTTCCTCCCATTATCTCTCTCCTTCTTCCTTACTTTTCTTCTTCGTTCGTAGATTTTTCTTCGTTCATTTCTTCCACACCTTGTTCATCGATTTTCTCTAGTTTCCTTCATTCATCAACTTTTTTGTCTTTTCCCCTTGTTTAAAATTTTTTTTTAGTTTTTCTGTTTTTCTTTCTTTCGTTCTTTCATTCTTTCTTCCTTCAACGCGCTTTCTTCGTTTAGCTCCGTCTTCATTCCCCTGCTTTACTCTCCATTCTTCCTCCATTCATTTGTTACATAGTTCCTTTTTCCTTCCTTTTTTCTTTGTTTCTTTTCAAATATGGCATCTTGGCTAAGTATCATCTATTATAAAGGCCAACCAAAAGACTTGTGAATGGATTTGGTAGACAGAAACCGAAAGAAGCTCATTATATATATATATGTGTGTGTATTTGTGTGTGTATTTGTGTGTATATATATATATATATATATATAATACAAAGAATATATATACATGTATACACACATATATGTACATACTTACATCTACATGTGTATATACATGCATATCAGGATACAGGACGTTAGAACAATAAACTACAGACAACGGAACGAACACATAGGAAAACGGAAAGCCACTTGGAATATCCCTTCATCAGCTGTCTCTATTCTATCTAGACGTTTCGAAGACAAGACAGAACGTACTCTAGAATAGTCTCTTCCTGAGTAGTGGATCAACCCACTACACAGAGGATTCCAAGGTGGCAAACACAAACCAAGACAGGAAAAAATGGACAGTGAAAACAACATTCAAAAGCCGTACGGCAAAACGCAAATCTGAGGTAGAACGCTAGTAGTTCGTCTTGCCTTCACAGCGGCTGGAGTGAAAAGAAAGTTGACCACAGGTCACACGAGAGCAGAGAGGATGGTGGAGGGAGGAAGTGGAACAAGGAGGAAGGGACAGAAGCAGTGAAGTAGAGGCCAGGACAGAGGGGTAGATAGGAAGATAGAGGAAGACAGATAGATAAATAGATAGAGAGGATGGTGGAGGGAGGAAGTGGAACAAGGAGGAAGGGACAGAAGGGTATAGCAGTGAAGTAGAGGCCAGGACAGAGGTATAGATAGAAAGATGGAGGAAGACAGATAGATAAATAGATAGAAAGATAGATAGATAGATAGACAGATAGATAGATAGATAGATAGAAAGATAGTCACGTCAGAATAATAGTAGACTTACTTGCAAAAAAGGACGTGTGCGTTCAATAATGTAATAATACAAAGAATATATATACATATATATATATATATATTAGTAGTAATGATAAGACAACAAAAGAATGAATGAGACATCGATATTATGTAAATAAAGGAATTTATCTCGTCAGTTATCAAGGCAATCGAAAAATGCCTTTTACGCTATTAAAAATGTCGCTATCGGAGGAGAGGCTAGAAATTCTTTTGCTAATGTTTTTAACTAAATTTTTAAACTCTATGGAGGAATGGCAGAAACCCACATTAATATAACTAAGTCTATCGTTGGGCTTTCTATAAGGTTTATGAATATTCTTATTTAGATCTAAGGATACATCTAGGAAATTGACAACTGTTAGGTTGGTATCTGTAGTTAAGCTAAGACCGAAAGTTTTCATCATTTGGATAATGTCCTTCCTAAACCGATCTTGTGCTGGTCCATAGGTATTTGTGGTTAAAGCTAAGGCATCATCTTTGTAAATGGCGAAATTTTTCGATTACCTCGATAACTGACGAGATGCCGGAGCAGGTTTCCACCCCGACATCCGAAACTAGGAGTCTTATTATGGCAACCGAATAACTGTCACATACTATTAACAACTGATGCTGGTGTGTTTACGCTTCCACGTAACCTAGCGGTTCGGCCTAAGAGAACGATAGAATGAGTACTAGGCTTACAAAGAATAAGTCCTGGGATTGATTTATTCGACTAAAGACGGTGCTCCAGCATGGCCTGAATCTCATGACTGTAACAAGTAAAAGATAAAACAAGACAATTATCTCATCGCTTCCTCTCTTTCTTCCCCGTTCTCTCTCTCACTCTTTCTCCCTCCCTCTCTCTCTCTCTCTCTCAATCTCTCACCACCTATTTTCTCACTCTCTGCAACCCTCTTCCGCCTTTGTTTCTTCTCTTTCATTTCCTTTCAGTTCTCGTTTACTAGATTTCTATCTCTCTTTCTGTTTTTTTATTCATTCTCCTTTTTAATCCTTCCCTTTCTCTCTCTCTCTCTTTCTCTCTCTCTCTCTCTCTCTCTCTCACTCTCTCTCTCCTCCTTTCAATGTCTTCCCTCCCTCCCTCCCTAACTCATATTTTATATCTTTCTCATAAATATCGCTTCTCTCTGTCCATCTCCCTTTCGTCTCCATTAAACTTTCATCCATTCTCAGAGTATTTTCTCTTGAGCTGGTTCTGTATCTTCTCTCCTGATTTTTTCCTTCAGTCAGTTGCTTTTTCTCTTTTTCCTTCTTTTTCTTTTCATTCCTTACTTCTCTCTCTCTCTCTCTCTTTTCTTTCTCTCCGCGCGTATATATATATATATATATATATATATATATATACATATATCTCACCTTTATCTCTCTCTGTTATCGACTTTCATTTCTCTTCAGCTCATCTCCATTTTTATCAATCAAATTCTTCTTTCACTGCCATCTCTCTCCCTTTCTCTCTCTCTCTCTCTCTCTCTCTCCCTCTCTCTCTCTCTTAGTTCCTCTTATAGTTCCTCTCAAATATCACTCCCCTCTCTCTCATTGTTTCTGTCTTTTTCAATATTTTCCATTTTCTTGCTCTTCCTCTTTTACATTCTCTCTTAATGACTTTTCTCCTGTTTATCTCTTTAAGTTTCCCAAATTAAAATACTTCTTTCTTCCTTTCTCTTCGCGAATTTGCATTTTTTTTTCTACGTTTCCTCCTTATCTTTCTTTCATACGCCATATTTTCCACTTTCTTCCTCATATACAATGATATCTCTGGTTCCAAAAAACGCCTTCGTCAATTTTCGTTATGCTTAGAAGAATATTCGGAAGAACCTTGAAATCAGCTTTCTATAATTTAGTCAGGGGAGAAGGGCAGTACCCAGTCCGTTACAATTCTTCTGAAACGGATGACAGAGAGAAAGAGAGGGGGAGCGGGGGGACGGGAGCGGGGGACGGGAGCGGGGGGAGCGGGGGGGAGTATTCTAAAATCCGAGATGAGACCCGAATATTTGCAAGACACTTGACTTCGCTAAAATAATCCCCCCAAAATCATGGTGGAGTGTTTGGGTGACAGATTTTCCTCATCCACTTAATAAATACTTCAGCCAGGGGATAATTACTCGCATAATTATTTATTTTTTTTATTGTGTTAGAGTTTGAAATATATTCTCTTATTTATTTATTTATTTTTATTCTTTTATTTGTTTCAGTCATTTGACTGCAGCCATGCTTGGTCAACGCCTTTAGTCGAAGAAATCGACCCCAGCATTTATTCTTTTGTAAGCCTACTACTTATTCTATCGGTTTCTTTTTGATCAACCACTAGATTGCGGGGGCGTAAACACACCAGCATCGGTTGCCAAAAGATGTGAGCATATTTTATTGGCAGGATTGTCTTATATGTTGCAGTTAGTATATCCTGTTGAATGGCACTCTAAAAGACAGGTAAGAGGAGATTTAAGAGCCTTCAGTGTCTTTTCGTATCTCTTTAGTGGATGAGATAGTGGTGGGGGAGGTTAATTTTTTAAAATTAAAACCCTTCTGTCAACAGAGCTTTTATCTCCCCTTAACAACAATAGAATAATTACTAAGTTATTACCCCCGCCTTAGCAAAGGCGGGGGTATTGTTTTCAGTCGTGTTCGTTTGTTTGTTTGTCCGTGGACAAGATATCACATGAACCACTGGATGGATTCGGATGAAACTTTCAGGGATGTTTGGCCTCGTGACTGGTACGAACTGATTAGATTTTGGGATCGATCCAGTCCCAGACAAGGATTCTGGATTATTTGTTACGTTTACTTTATATGATTACGATCTTACGTTAACTCTCAAATCTTTCTCAATCATTTCCCTTTAGACTGTTAACTTTGGCTTGTATTAAATAAGGATAAACTATTTATTACTGTCACTAAATTTTCTACGGCCACCTTCACATTCCATGACTACCATTGGGATCGATCAGGTATCGGACAAGGATTCTGAATTATTTTCGGGTTTTTTTTTTTTTGTACTTAATTTTTGAGAGCGGTCGGGTTCATTTTTATTTTATTTCTTAAGTTCTGTGTCTGTTCACATTTATTTATTAAAAACACACTATATATTGCACGAAATATTGTTCCAGCTTACAATACCCATAGATCACTTCGTCATTAAAGCTAAAATGATCATAACGAAAATGCATCTTAACGGGGTCGCTGTTTGCTGTTGCTGAAAAACCAACAGCAAACATTCCAGTTCATATTGAAAACATTCCGGCTTCCATCAAATATTTAATACCGAATTCTTTCACCAGAATGGACTCAGGTAAAACACCCAGAAACCAATTACTGGTATTAGACCAGTGGTTCTCAACTGGAGTCCATATGACATTTGGCTGTCCATATAAGATTTGTGCCGGAAATTGACTATTCTTCTATAATACACAAACATCAAATGGCTGTAAAGAACAATCCGAGTAAATTAAGAATTAAAGGGGTCTATAATTTTTTAAAAAAATATTATTGAGAACCTTTGTATCAGACCAGTAAGACGAATTGAGGCAACCTCAGAAGAACCCTTTAAGCGCCGAGAATCGAAATACAATGCATGTGCCAATGTGCAGATTGCAGTGTTGTGCACAACTTATGCTGCAGGATGACACGAGGGGCACCAAGTTTTTTCTGACTACGTGCCTTAAATCAGGTGGGGGCACATTTGAGTGTTTCTATACAAAAGCAACACACACACACACACACACACACACACCTACTCTCACCCTAGCGCTTCCCTATAGCACAGGCACATTGTTTACCACACATTTACTTTCTCCCACACTCGCCTTTCTTCTATTTACACATTATTAGCTGCCATTCACAATTATTTCATACAATCTATACCACACCTGTGTGAAGGCTGAACCAACAAGCGAAGAAGAAATATAAAACAATACGCCGTTTCTCTTAGATCGCCATTCAGAATACAATTATATAAACGCACACCAACACAAACGCAAACAAATACAATAGCGTGTATACGTGTGTGTGGATGTGTGTGTATATGTATGTGAGTGTATATATATATATGTATATCTGTGTGTGTATATATATATATATATATATATATATATGAATATATGAATGTATGTATATATATATGTGTGTGTATATATATATATATATATATATATATATATATATATATATATATATATATGCATAAGGGATTTTAGTCGAACAAATCGACCCCAGGACTTATTCATTGCAAGCTTAGTACTTATTCTATCGATTCTTTTGCTGAACCGCTAGGTTACGGGGACGTAAGCACACCAGGATCGGTTGACAAGTGATGGGGTAGGGACGAACACAGACACAGAAACATATATATACGTATATATATATATATATATATATATATATATATATATATATATATATGTGTGTGTGTGTGTGTGTGTGTGTGTGTGTGTGTGTGTGTGTGTCTGTGTCTGTGTGTGTATGTATGTATGTATTTAATGGCTTAAATGATAATATTAATAAACAGACTAATTCATATTCCCACGGACAAGTGCTATGGTATATCGATTCCCTACACATCAAACCATGTAGTGAATCCACACAAAATTGCATATAATCTACACACAAGCGACCAATAACTATTTCATGATTTTTCTCTTCACTCTAAAACACTTAAATTTTTCCCGCATATGTGAATGAAGATAATAAATATGATGAAAATATATATGAAAACTGATAGTAATAAAATTCACTCTTAATGAATTTATATAATTTAATAACACTGTTTTTTTAATAAAATACATGAGTGACTCGCACATCACTCCTCCGCTTTGTGTGTACACACACACACACACACACACACACACACATATATATATATATGTATATATATGTTAGTGTGCGTATACGTATGTAAAAACATATCCACCACGTGTATATATATATATATATATATATATATATACAAACATACATACATACATACATACATACATACGTACATATATATTTTTTTATACAGGAGTGGCTGTGTGGTAAGTAGCCTGCTTACCAGCCACATAGTTCTGGGTTCAGTCCCACAGCGTGGCACCTTGGGAAAATGTCTTTTACTATACCCTCGAGTCGCCCAAAGCCTTGTTAGTGGATTTGGTAGACGGAAACTGAAAGAAGCCCGTCGCATATATGTATATATATTATGTATATGTTTGTGTGTCTGTGTTTGTCTCCCGAACATCGCTTGACAACCGATGCTGGTGCGTTTACGTCTCCGTAACTTAGTGGTTCGGCAAAAGACACCGATAGAATAAGTACTAGGCTTACAAAGAATAAGTCCTGGGATGGATATGCTTACTAAAGACGGTGCACCAGCATGGCCGCAGTCAAATGACTGAAACAAGTAAAAGAACAAAAGAATAAAGAGAATATATATATATCTACATACATAGATCCATTTATATATATATATACATGCATATATTATATATATATATATATATATATATATACGTGCATACATCATGAATGGATGGATGGATGGATAAACTATAAGAAAGAGGAGATTTTGAGACACATTCTAATCACCTTTACAATCATTGCTCAAAGCAAGTTTGGTGATTCGTACCACTGCTGTAACGCTGAACAACAGGCTATACAAATGCCATATTTTGGAAATTTCTACATCCTGTTGGAGGATGAGGACCACTTAGTCACATTGACGCTAGCGACAGAGAAGACTGCCTGAAACTGAGGTCAGCCAATGCTAAAAGGGAACAGGGATTCCTGGTGCAGCTTTGAATTACAGCTCAGTTTGTCACTGCTGTCGGAGTCGAAGCCCTTCAGAGTCTTATATTAGTAGTGGGTTTAACGTTTGCTGTGTTTTTATAATCTGTACATCGTCTTTGGCCATCAATAGATCAATACACACAATTACACTTTCAGTTTCTTTTGCTGCGCTGCCATGGTGCGGAGTTTCATCAGCTGTTTGTATATCCTTAACGAATAAAGGCGCATATGTTCTTTCCTTTTCAACTCTATATTTTCGTCTTGTAAACATGCCTAGAAAGTATTCAAAATACGATAATATAAGTAAATATGCAGTTCTAAGTCAAGGACCAAAGAAAATTCCAACATTTTATTACAATTCGCCCGAATACCCGGGGACAGTCAATTGGAAATATTTCATAACACTGAGTATTCCTGGGGAAGTTACTGCATATTTCAACGTAAATGAAAGAAAAAAAATCCTTATATTAAAAAGAATATCAATATTGAGAAGAGACCAGAAATAGTATCTAGTTGTCATCATTAGTGACTCTTACTCCTAGATATTTTTCATACACCCAAAAATGCAGTCTTTTCTAACGCAAAATGTTTGATGTAGCTTCCAATTGATGACCGCAAGTTTAGTTTGGGCGTATTTATTTACGCAACAATAATTATTTTTGACCAGTAACAAAATCTACCTTGGCTCACTGCGTATTCAATCACATGGTGCATATATAGCCATTGAGAATCATCTTACCTGTGGAAGAACCAACGCCAAATATTTCTTGTAAGAGAACAAGTTTATACTAAAAGGTGGATGGAAGAACTCTGAGTAGCATCGGCCTGAAGCATGAAAGCTTAATTAAAAACCACCACACACACACACACACATACACACACACAGTTATACACACGTATACACACAGATATACATATATAAGCTTACACACACGTAGACACAGGCATATTTAAAACAGAACATAGTCATTTTGAGCGATGTGTTACAGGCGAAATATAGATGGGTGTGTGTGAGTGAGTGTATGCATGTGTGTGTATGTGTGTGTGTGTATGTAAGTGTGTGTTTTTGTGTGTGCGCGTGTGTGTGCAATATATACATAGACGCGTGAAGTGTAACAGAATCCACTTTACAAAGCGTGATACATATCTCTAAATAACAACACACACACACACACATATATATATATACATACATATACATACATACACACACATGATATATATGTGTGTGTACGTATATATGTATGTATATATATATATATATATATATATATATATATATATATATATGCACACATATATATATTTATATATATACATATAAATATGTATATATATACACACACCCACATACATATATACACACATTTATATATATGTATATGAATATATTTATATATATACATTTACATATATATACATATATATATATACGTATATGGGTGTGTATGTGTGTGTGTGTGTGTGTGTGTGTGTGTGTGTGTGTATGTGTGTGTGTGTGTATGCGCATATAGACTTAGCAAAAGGCCCAAAACCTGATCAGAGTTCTAATTCATGGTGTGTGGCGATTATATCCGTCTTTCTGTAATTGATACAGTCATATTTATTGGATGACAGATGTCGTTCTTATTAACTTTATCTCTCTAACAAGCGGATCTCCAAGTATTAGCAGATGGATATTATTGTCGAACACTCACATCGAATCTAAGCACAACTGTCTTAACTTTCCACGTTCGCTCCCCCTCTTTCTCTTTCTTATTCCTGTATAACGCTCTTGCATGTAAGCGTTATAAAACTTTCATATATTTTTTTTTTCATATATTTTTCTATATTTTATTGCTTTCATTGATAGATTTTTCACGATTTTTTCCCCGTCTGTGAATCTTTATTCCAACTGTGGCTTCAATAACTGTAAATGTTGTAAACATAACAGTGAGATATTAATGTATTGGTAAAAAAATAAATAAATAAAGATCTATATAACTGTTTACAAAGAAATACGCATACACCAGTCAAACATAGACACACTCACACGCAGACGCGCACACACCCACACAGATATATGCAAATATCTTTTATCATTTCTTTTACTCGTTTCACTCATTCGTCTGCAGCCATGCTGGGGCATCGCCTTGAAGAATTTAAGAGGAATATATCGAAAGCAGTATTCATATTTTTTAAGCCTGGTATTTATTCTATCGGTTATTTGCCGAACCGCTAAGTTACAGGCGTTTGCAGGTGACAAATGCATACACACAAACACATACATAGATACATATACACGACGGCCTTCTTTCTGTTTTCGTCTATTGAATTCACTCACGACAGGATTTGGTTTGGCCTGAGGCCAGACTAGAAGTCACTTGACCAGTGTGCCACGCAGTTAGACTGAATTCGGATCTATGTGGTTGGTACGCAAATGTGTTATCACACAGCCACGCCTGCACCTATACACACACCCACGACTATATATTCTCTTATTTATTTACTTGTTTCAATCATTTCGATTAGAGGTTGTGTTAACCTCATGAAGGGATGGTTTCATCAAAGGAAATACTGGTTTAATACCTAGCAGTTTGTGAGAATCAATTTCCTTAAGATAATAGGTATATATATATATATAAAAACATAGTTTATTTTCATATATAAGAAGAAAAAGAAAATGGAGTTTGGGAAGTTAATAATTGTTTATTATTAACAGCAAAATCACTTACAGCTGTTTCACTTAATACTCAGTAAATAATAAGCAAATATTAAATTTATAAGACCTGAGCATAATATCTTCAGAGGGAAAGAAAATATAACCTTGGATGTTTTATATGTATTTATGGATTCATTATAGGAGACTGAACTATACGGTTTATAAGGAATCCATAAGCACATATAACACATCCAAGGGTATATTTTTTCCCTCTGGAGATATTATGCTCAGGTCATAGGAATTTAATATTTACTGAGTATTAATTGAAACACCTGTAAGATGGCCAATTTACTTTTAATAATAAACAATTATTAACTTCCCAATCTTCATTTTCTTTTTCTTTTTGTATATATATTACTCTACCTTGGGTATTCGAATACTACTTTTTCTATCTTATTTTGCATTTATGTGTCTGCTTGTGTATGTGTGTATATGTGTGTGTGTGTTTGTGTGTGTGTGTTTGTGTGTGTGTGTGTGTGTGTGTGTGTGTGCGTAAGCTAAATGTATAGATGCAATTATATAGGAATTTTTAACATTTATTTCGTTACAATTGTGTTTTTCTTTTACTCTTTTACTTGTTTCAGTCATTTTGACTGCAGCCATGCTGGAGCACCGACTTTGTTTATATTATATTTCAATAATATGTTGCATTTTGTTGTGACTATATTTTTCTATATATGTTGCTTTTCAAATTTTGGGTAAATATCCTTTTCTACTCTAGGTACAAGGCCCGAAATTTTGGGGAGGAGGGCCAGTCGATTACATCGACCCCAGTACGACCCCGAAAGGATGAAAGGCAAAGTCGACCTCGGCGGAATTTGAACTCGCGTGAATGACACTTTATTATAGTAACGATCGTTGAATGCCTCGACGGGAGAATAATGCCGGACGTTTTAACGAACGCAGTAGGAATGATTGTAAGGTACATGAGACTGATGCAGAAGAAAGGGAACCACGAAACATAACATTAAGATGCTTTACCTGCCTCAGGTACACCTTACTTGGTTCTTCTTGCTACTTGAGAAACTTTTGAATAATCTTTGTACATGTATACACATGCAAACACACACACATATATGTGTAATCACAAATACATACATGCATACATCCATATCTGCGCGCGCATGCATGTGTGTGATTGTATAAATGCATAATTATATGCGTATGTGTATAAATATATATTTGTATTTACATTCACATAACCATACATATTTGTGCATATATATATAAAGGGCCAACATTCCCTAGCTTACACACAAGAGAGAAAACATGTCAAAAAGATGGGTCAGTTCCTCTCTGATATTTTGTAAATCCTTAAATATATGTATTTTAATACTTAAACTGTTTTTAACATTTTCTATTATTATCAAAGAAAAAATATATATATGTAATTTTATATATGTATTTTAATACTTAAACTGTTTTTAACATTTTCTATTATTATCAAAGAAAATATATATATATGTAATTTTATATATGCATTTTAATACTTAAACTGTTTTTAACATTTTCTTATTATTATCAGAGAATGTATATATGTATCTTAATACTTTTGTGACAACCTGTACTTAACACTACAAAGCTTATATAAAGCTTTATATTTTACTTCTGACAATATTTTTCTAGAAAAGTGAAACCGGTCAAGTGAATAAACATCTTTAAAATTGCATTTTCAAACCTTCTTTCATATATATTTCCACTTGTACGGTATCTTACAACTTTACTTTGTTTTATATATATATATATATATATATATATATATATATATACATACATATATCTATATGTATGTATGTGTATATGTGTGTATGTGCCCACACATATACAGAGATATGTATATGTTTATATATATGTATAGGTGGATGTGACTCATTTAATGATTTTTTTAATATTCTTTCAAAGAGATGGCAGATCGATGATATTAACCGTCCTGTCAGCCTTTGCGAGAATCACCACGGCTTTGCAGCTGCAGGAATTGACGGCCGTTTTTTTCGATCTTGTTCATTAAACCACATAAACATAGTTAATACATGTGAAATTCTCACATAGGTCAGTGCGTGTCTCACTGTTTGCATTGTTCCGCTAAGTGTCTCTCCAACGACAACGATGTTTCTTGTACTACGTCACCTTAAAGTACTTTCGTATTAGTTTTATTTATGCTTCTACAAATATGAATAATTCTATGAAATGGAGGTTAATGTGTGTACATGAATGAATGGGCGAGATGTGTAAACATGTTTGCGTGTGTGTATATATGCGTAAATTCTTACTATTGCTATTCGTATATAATTTTCAGTGAATAACCATTGTATGACTGTAATTAAAAATAAATGCTCAAAATTATACGGAATGATTAGTAATTAAACAGCGTTGGAACAATGCTGTGTTGGTTAATTTCTGTTTAATTTGTATAAGCGTCAAGTACAACGTTGTATTAAAATTCAAATGTCAATAAATGAGTGTAATGTATTCATAAAATTCGGGTCCAGTGGCGCCGGAGAGCAAGAACTAATTTGTACAGTGAATTTAAGAAAGAAATCGGTTTCGATTGCACAATGAAAACCTTTCGTTGGAATAAGCATAAACATTCCAATATCCCGCCCCTTTCTGAAAACAAACCAAAATAATCGCAACATACATTTAATAACTGGACACTGATAGTTGTATTTTACGTTTGGTTCAGAAGAAATAGAAGAAATCGCTCAAACCGTCAGTCATTATTCAAAAACCGAAATACAATTTCGAAACATCATGCAATTGATCTACTCCGCTAATGGAGAGGTGGTTCGATCTCACAAATTAGCCAAATCTACCACAAAACTTAGAATTTATCAGCGTGCTCGAAAATTGAACTCAAGTTCACCGAGAACGGAATACTCGACATGATCTTTCATGTTCTTCTTCATAGTTTTCCGTTTTTCTAACATTTTCTTCGTATCTCCTGAGATTCTTCTTCTAGGTTCATGCTTGCTTGATAGCGCCATTCAACACATGTAAAGTTCTTCGCAGCTTGCTACCAGCGAAGAGCCTAATCGACGAAATCAAAGCGAATGCTCCTCATGTATATATATAGATAGATAGATAGATAGATAGATAGATAGATAGATAGATAGATAGATAGATAGATAGATAGATGTATATTCGAATATATGCATATGTATATATGCACTAATTGATAAATATAATATAGTATATAGTACAGTATAACTTTTAAGAAGCCAAAATGTCCAACGGCTACTAGCCCTCTCCTCTCTGATATCTTTCTACTCTACGAAACACATGCACAACACGAATAAAGCTAAATGAATGTTGCTGATATCAAGTGACAAGGATGTTTCTGAGAGAGTAGTTTTGTTTTAACTATAATTATGAATGAGAAGTAATTGTTTAAAACTAATATATGACTGATTTTCTTTCTTGAGACTTATACAAAATTAAAAGAATGAAAATATGGACTCAATAAGCGATTTACTGAAGCATGGATGAATAGAAACTTTCTAAGCTAGCATTTTCTTTCCTCTTCACTGCGCATTTTAATGTCGTATTTCTGCTCTACTTATAGCTAAAAGAGGAATTAATGTTTTAAATGACCTGATTAAGTTGTCAACTTCCACAATATTTTCCTCATAGCAACTGTTGATTCTAAACCACTGGGTTTTATATTGTTCATATTTCTTAATTAATATTCTGCTCGTTTATCTACTCCCTGCATTGGCCTCTTGAACAATTAAGAATAGCTTTCTCAAACAAAATACAATACACAAAATATTTTTGTATCGATTTTTACATCATATTCCTACTCCCAGGTAGCCATATTGTTGTTGTTCTTAAATTTTGAGTTTCCTGAAATTAAATTTTGATTTAATTGTAACTGCTTGAATTCTGATAGAAATTTACCCATTATGTTACATATTTTAAGCTATAGAATCACTGCCTAGGTTTTCCAAGCTTACAATACCTTTAATGACAGAAAGCTAACAGAGCTCTCCTACTAACAGAGCTCTCCTACTAACAGAGCTCTCCTACCCCAATTTCTCCTACTAATGAACTGTAGATGTGTTCAGTTGCTTGGAGAAAGATGTACTGAATCCGGTTGGTTATATTTCGATACGCTAAAACAAAGAGAAGTTTGGGGAAAGACAAGCGTCTCATTTAGTTTT